>NC_143052.1:23336515-23488030 GCF_052426305.1 Pelodiscus sinensis | reverse complement strand
CTGCCAGTTCTTTCATTAATAAGGTCACCTTTTCTTATTTTAATAAACCTGACGTTCCCACTTTCACCTTTCAGATACTGTTGTCTCATTGACAATGTTCCTATATGGATACAGACAACTGCAGAATTCCCAATAGAACACTTGTTTCATACTATGCTTCTTTCATGCTATGTATTTCTGCTGTAGGGCTTTTAAGCAAAGCATTTACCAAGATCTGCATTAGTCCTATAGATTTTGCACTGTAAGTGGAAATGATCTATGGCAGCATTCAGGAGCAGAACCCTGTGGCTTAACAGTAGTATATTGTTGAGAACTTTGCCTTTGGCTGTTCAAGCTTAAAAATAATCAACTCACTGCATTAAACTTTATGCCACTACTGTCAGTTTTTGAGCTCAAGTTGAACTCAGCAAAATGAAGATTTCAGAGAACAAGATCATGAAAAATTTCTTCTCACTTGGCACAATTTAAAACAAAAGGTGACTGGAGTCTTTAAGCCTTCAATTTGTCTCTGGGCTTTTACAGCTCCAGTTTGCAACAAATATATTAATTTGTGCTTACTAATTCAGTACGTTCACTCTTTTTCTTTCCCTGTTTGAGTGAGGCTTTAGAGAGGGAGTTCTCCAGGTAGAGGAGAAGCAGATACAGGAGTCTTGAGGGAAGTGGGTGTTGTGTTTGGGGCTTTCTTCCTGTGTGCTGAGCTTGTGTTTGTGAGTGAGGGTTGGTGTGTGTTCTTTTTTGTTTTTTGTTTATTTATTTATTTACCCCTGTGTTGCAGAGTGAGGCTTTTTTTTTCCCCTTCCCACCTCCCCTCTGCCCTCCCCTTGATGGAGTTTGTGCTGTGATTGGCAGGTGGAAACTGTTGGCTTCTAATTAAAGTTTGAATTCTAGAAGCCTCTGCTGATTGGCTGAGCCTTGGTAGGGGGAGGGGCTTTATAAGGCAGTGGGCAAGTGACCAAGGAGCTTGCGAACAGGTGATTGCTAACAGGGAATTTTGAGAGGGAGTTTGGAAGGGGAGAGGGAAGGGAGGGAGGTTCTCTTGCCTTTCTTTTTAAATCCCTTTTCCAGGACAGCAGCGATGGTTGGTGATGGGTCTGCTGTTGTTACCTGCACAGCGTGTGCCATGTTTGTCTTCCTCCCGGAAGAAAGAATGGATTTCATCTGCACCAAGTGCAAGCTGGTCGACATTTTGGAAGAGAAAATTAGAGGACTGAAGGCCCAAGTGTCGACCCTACGCTTGATCAGAGAGGATGAAGACTTCCTCGATAGAAGGCAGCATTTAATCCTTCAAGCACGGCAGGCAGAAGAGCCAGAGAGGGCAGTAAGTGACCAAGAAGAGAACTGGCAGCATGTAACTTCTAGAAGGGGAAAAAGGCCAGCACGGGAATCCCCCGATGCTATAGAGGTAAGCAATCGCTTTCAAGCTCTCTCCACAGGCTCTGCAGTGCTGAAAGCTTTGGAAGGGACCTCACAAGGAAGAAACCAGAAGGAACACCATCTACTGGAAGGCATGGGATGCGTAGTCCTACGGATGGAGGTTCCACGGCCACCACGCCCAAAAGGAAACGACGGGTGGTGGTGGTCGGAGACTCCCTCCTAAGAGGGACTGAGCCATCCCTCTGTCGTCCGGACCTGGAATCTCGAGAGGTGTGCTGCTTATCGGGAGCTCGCATTCAGGATGTCACTGAGAGGCTTACCAAGCTGATCAAACCTTCGGATCGCTACCCCTTCCTGCTTCTCCATGTGGGAACTAATGATACGGCCAAGAATGATCTTGAGCATGTTACTGCGGATTATGTAGTGCTAGGAAGAAGGATCCAAGAATTTGGAGCGCAAGTGGTATTCTCCTCCATCCTCCCTGTTGAAGGGAAAGGACTGGGCAGGGATCGTCAAATTGAGGACATAAATGCGTGGTTGCGCAGATGGTGTCGCAGAGAGGGCTTTGGTTTCTTTGACCATGGGACTCTGTTCCGGGCGCAAGGATTGTTAGGAAGAGATGGGATCCACTTAACGAAGAGAGGAAGGAGCATCTTCGCGGGCAAGCTTGCAAACCTAGTGAGGAGGGCTTTAAACTAGGTTCGTCGGGGGACGGTGACCAAAACACTGAGGGGAGTGGGAAAGTCCGATACCGGGAAGAAATGCAGAGAGGAAGGGGCAAGAAAGGAGGACCCATGTTTCGAATGGAGAAGATAGGACGATCAACTGGTTACCTGAAGTGTTTGTACACTAATGCGAGAAGCCTGGGCAACAAACAGAAAGAACTGGAGGCCCTGGCCCAGACCAAGAAATATGATTTAATTGGGATAACAGAGACTTGGTGGGATGACTCGCATGACTGGAGCGCTGTCATGGAAGGGTATAGACTGTTCAGGAACAACAGGCAGGGGAGAAAAGGAGGAGGAGTTGCACTATATGTAAGAGAGCACTACGATTGCTCTGAACTCCAGTATAAAGAGGGAGAAAAACCTGTTGAGAGTCTATGGGTTAAGTTTAAAGGAGCAAACAACAGCATTGATGTTGTGGTTGGTGTTTGCTACAGGCCACCGAATCAGGTGGATGAGATAGATGAGGCTTTCTTCGGACAACTGAGCGAAGCTTCCAGATCGCAGGCCCTGGTTCTCGTGGGGGACTTTAATCACCTTGACATCTGCTGGGAAACCTATACGGCAGTAGACCGGCAATCCAGGAAGTTTTTGGAGAAAGTTGGGGATAACTTCTTGACACAAGTGCTGAAGGATCCGACCAGGGGCCGTGCGCAGCTTGACCTTGTGCTCACAAATAGGGAGGAACTAATAGGGGAAGTAGAGGTGGGTGATAACCTGGGAAGCAGTGATCATGAGATGGTAGATTTCAGGATCCTGACCAAAGGAAGAAAAGAGAGTGGTAAAATACACACCTTGGACTTCGAAAAAGCAGATTTTGACTCCCTCCGAGATCTGATGGGCAGAATCCCCTGGGATGTTAACATGAAAGGAAAAGGAGTCCAGGACAGCTGGCAGTATTTTAAAGAAGCCTTATTGAAGGCACAGAAAGAAACCATCCCGACGCGTAGCAAGAGAGGCAAACATGATAGGAGACCGGACTGGCTTACAGGGGAAATCCTTGGTGAACTTAAGCACAAAAAGGAAGCTTACAAAGAGTGGAAACTTGGACAAATGACCAGGGAGGAGTTTAAAGGTATAGCTCGAGAATGCTGGGGGGTT
Source organism: Pelodiscus sinensis (assembly GCF_052426305.1). Lineage (NCBI taxonomy): Eukaryota > Metazoa > Chordata > Testudines > Trionychidae > Pelodiscus > Pelodiscus sinensis. Next base: position 23,484,830 of record NC_143052.1, on the reverse strand, counting down.
ATCAGGAAGGCGAAAGCGCAAATGGAATTGCGACTGGCTAAGGATGTGAAGGATAACAAGAGAGGTTTCTACAGGCATGTTCACAAGAAGGTGATCAGAGAGGGTGTGCGGCCCCTAATGGATGAAGGAGGTAACCTAGTGACAGATGATGTGGGGAAAGCTGAAGTACTCAATGCTTTCTTTGCCTCTGTATTCACGGACAAGGTCGGCTCCTGGACTTCTGCGCCAAGTGACGCAAGATGGGATGACGATGGACAGCCCGTGGTGGGTAAAGAACAGGTTAGGAACTATTTAGAAAAGCTAAACGTACATAAATCCATGGGTCCGGACTTAGTGCATCCGAGGGTACTGAGGGAGTTGGCAAATGTCATTGTGGAGCCTTTGGCTATTATCTTTGAAAAGTCGTGGAGATCGGGGGAAATCCCGGATGACTGGAAAAAGGCAAATGTAGTGCCCATCTTCAAAAAAAGGGAAGAAGGATGATCCAGGGAACTATAGGCTGATCAGTCTTACCTCGGTTCCTGGAACAATCAGGGAAAAGATCTTTAAGGAATCCATATTGAGGCACTTGGATGAGAGGAAAGTGATTAGGAATAGTCAGCATGGATTCACAAAGGGCAAGTCGTGCCTGACCAATCTGATTAGCTTCTATGATGAGGTAACTGGCTCGGTGGACATGGAGAAGTCAGTGGATGTTATATACCTTGACTTTTAGAAAGGCTTTTGATACGGTCTCCCACAATATTCTTGCCAGCAAGTTAAGGGATTGTGGATTGGATAAATGGATGGTAAGATGGATAGAAAGATGGCTAGAATGCCGGGCCCAGCAGGTAGTGATCAATGGCTCGATGTCAGGATGGCGGTCGGTTTCTAGCGGAGTGCCCCAAGGTGTGGTTCTAGGACCGGTTTTGTTCAATATCTTTATTAATAATCTGGATGAGGGGATGGATTGCACCCTCAGCAAGTTTGCGGATGACACTAAGCTGGGGGGAGAGGTAGATACGCTTAAGGGCAGAGATAGGGTCCAGAATGACTCAGACAAATTGGAGGATTGGGCCACAAGAAATCTGATGAGGTTCAACAAGGACAAGTGTAGAGTCCTGCACTTGGGACGGAAGAATCCCAAGCATAGTTACAAGCTGGGGACCAACCGGTTAAGTAGTAGTTCTGCAGAAAAGGACCTGGGGCTTACAGTGGATGAGAAGCTAGATATGAGTCAACAGTGTGCCCTTGTAGCCAAGAAGGCTAATGGCATATTAGGTTGCATTAAGAGGAGCATTGCCAGCAGATCCAGAGATGTCATCATTCCCCTTTATTCGGCTTTGGTGAGGCCGCATCTGGAGTATTGTGTCCAGTTCTGGGCCCCCCACTACAAAAAGGATGTGGACGCATTGGAGAGGGTCCAGTGGAGGGCAACCAAAATGATTAGGGGGCTGGAGCATATGACTTATGAGGAGAGGCTGAGGGACGTGGGTCTGTTTAGTCTGCAGAAGCGAAGGGTGAGGGGGGATTTGATAGCAGCCTTCAACTTCCTGAAGGGAGGTTCCAAAGAGGATGGAGAGAGGCTGTTCTCAGGAGTGACAGATGGCAGAACAAGGAGCAGTGGTCTCAAGTTGTGGTGGGAGAGGTCCAGGTTGGATATTAGGAAAAACTATTTCACTAGGAGGGTGGTGAAGCACTGGAATACCTAGGGAAGTAGTGGAGTCTCCATCCCTAGAGGTGTTTAAGTCTCAGCGTGACAAAGCCCTGGCCGGGTCGATTTAGTTGGAATTGGTCCTGCCTAGAGCAGGGGGCTGGACTTGATGACCTTCTGAGGTCTCTTTCAGTTCTATGATTCTCTTCTTGCTCCTCATACAACTTAGAAAACAGCTGCATCTGCTGAGAAAGGGTTGTTTCCAATGTCCCTTCCATATCCTTTTCCAGTTACACAAACTTAATATCAGCCTTCACTTTGAGTTTTATTATTGAAGCTTATGGATCAATTTCTGATCTCTTATGGTTATGCAATTCCACTGAAGTGAGTGGGCCTAATGCGATGAAAGAAGAATTTACCTCTGCTAATAAAATACTCTTTCACCCGTACAGACTTGTGCTCCCTAAAGAATTTTAGGAAGATCTCTTGAACTTTCACTCTCCTTTGCACATCAGAGCTAAGGTACACTTCACATTCAACCACAGGAGACAAAGACACAACCTTAAAAAAGAAAGCATTTATCCCATTAATTCCCACTAGATGCTAGAATGAAATGCTTACACATTAATAAAGATGATATCTTATCCTTTTCATCAACCAATTTCTTGCTGAAGTTTTTTGCAGATGATTGTATTTTCCATTAGCAGGCTTTTTTACCCTCTGAACTTATGAAAGTATGCAGTAAGTGATTGTGTTTTTAATCCACCAGTTTCTGCCATTTTAAAATTGTTTACATCTACAACTCTGCCATTTGTAACTTGAAATTAAAACTCTGAAAGTGTCAAGGTGTATCCTTGAACATCTGAGCCTTAATTTTATCTGGCAATAAAATCTCACTCCAAGTTCTGGTTTCTTTGTAGGAATACTGCCTACATAGCACTACAAAGTACAAAATTTCCCAAAAGGCATTGGTGGGTGACTGAGTGGTTATTTCTTCAATGGGAGCAATCATATAAAAATCACAGACTCTGTCAGCTAGACAATGCTAATTATCAGCTAAACACCAAATAATTACAGAGCATAGGAAGCTCTCTCTTTAACCTAAAAGCAGAATTAAAAAGGGCATTAGCCAAACAAAACAAAACAACATACCATGAAAACAGCTGACTGGTACTCTGAATGAGCCAGCAAGAAGACTAGGATTGCAAAAATTCAGTGCTTGCCAACAGTTGCCCAACTGCCTTCTGAGACGTTTTAAAAATAAGGAATGTGTGTTCATGCACACATCCTGGGAAAAGGTTGATATGGGGCTAACATGGCCAATGTATAAGTCTGCTCACACCTGTAAGGCAGATGTCAGGCCTAATTAAAATTAGAGCCCAGCTGGGGAAGGGTAGGATTTGATGCCATCAAAAACTGGATGAGCCCCTTGGTAAAGAGATGACTTGGGAGTGGGAATGATAGAAAGTTTGTTCCCTATTAAGCCACTTGAAAGGTGTCTGGAAAGCAAGGCTAGATAGGTAGCTACTTCAGGAAGGAGCTAGAAGCCTGACTGGAGGCCGTAACACTGTGGAAATGTAGGTTGCCTGCACTTGAGTTGAGGAGTAACGGTAGTTCGGACTAGGAAGCCTAGTCCGAACTACCTAGTTCGTGCCGCGTGTAGCCGCGCGGCACGGGGTTCGAACGAGCAGGGATTTAAAAATGGCGGTGCCCAGTTTATGCAAATGAAGCCCAGGAAATTCAAATCCCGGGCTTCATTTGCAAGTGCGGTATGTCTACATTACCCTCCTAGTTTGAACTAGGAGGGTAATGTAGACATACCCTAATGGTTTCAATATGGAAATACTTGCAGTAGGTGGAGGAATGGGATCAAGTGTACCATCCAATCAGAACAGCAGCAGTTCTGGCTCTATAGAGGACTCATCTCAAATCCATTCAAGTCGAAGGACAGACTCTGGCTGTAGGCTTAGGAAAGTCCATAATGCACACACTAAGTACTTTGGCAGCAGCGACAAATATTGCTATCCTGGTTTTATCATGAGATATGCATGCATTGGAAAAATGGAGGGCACCTATGCTACTTTTCCATGGTCAAACATGACCACTAGAGTTGGGGAGGTCACACGTTTGCTGAACAGCTGCATCTAGTTTTCTAATTCTACATGCTGCATTTAAAGCAAAACTGAGCCAATTAAGATGCTGTTAAGAATGACAAATAAATGTCATGTCATATGCAGTTTTGTTGTAAGGCCACCACATTTATGACGCAGCATTATTTCAAATTAATTTACAGAAAACAAGTCTCCATTGTTATATTACCAGATGTAATTGACAAACTTCTGAACCATGTGAAAAATAAAACCGGCATGTGATATCAATTGCTCTCTAAAACATCACTGAACTTGTTTCTCTGAGGAGTGGTAGGAGAGAAAGAAGCCTGGTCTTGGGGTTAAGGCACTAAACAGGAACTTAAAAGATTTGTTGTCAACTCCATACCTTGTCACTGACTTCTTGTAGGACCTCTGGCAAGTCACTTACACTGGAATTTTCAGAGGGCTCAGCATCCCCATTTGGGGCAAGATTTTAGAAATACTTAGCCTCCCATTTTAGGGGCCCAAATAAGTAGTTAGGTTTTTAGAAAAGCTCAGAACTTTGGGCACTTGATCTTCATAATTTAAAATGAAAACAGCTGGTCTTAACCCTGGCCTCAAGAGCTCTTGAACTGCAAGCCTCTGCTTCAGAGCTGACCAGGATTAGCAATGATCAGAGATCATTACTTGATTGTATTAAGCGGTCCATGTTAAATATGTTACTGGCCTCCACTCATTTTTTACATGACCAATTTCTATATCACAAGTTCCACAACTGGCACCTTTGCTGGGAATCTGAGCTCTTCAGCCTTCATACCCATTTAGTTTATAATTTTAGGATTCCTCATGTTGGTATCTTCAGGTCCCTGTCAGTGTTCCCTGTAAGCTGTGCTCATATGTGGCTACTCAGGAGAGATTCAACCTGTTTAGCAGAGTGCCCAAAGCTAGGTTTTTTGTTTCTACTGGTGGTTCACATTTTCACATGCTGTGGTGTACATAAAATAATATATTCTGAACAAGGATGGAAAATATTACAGGGGACACTGGTCACTACTGAAGTATTTAGGACTCAGCAAAGTTCAGATTAGAACATTATTATATGGTTGCTCTTCTTTCATTACTGATAGCCAATGCTATCCTTCTGCTAGGTGGCCTTCTAAGTTAGTTTCACAATGGAGAAGAAATCAGTGATTTGGAATCTGGATATATTCTAGTATAAATGGCTTTGTTTATGCATACATAAGAGGAGTGGTCACACACAGCCCTGACTCCCAAGGCATTATCCTGCCTCAAGAATTATCTCCATCAGAGAGACCAAGGCATAGAGGAAACTCTCCCCTGCTGTTTGACACAGCTTCTCTGCACACAAAAACTTGTATAATAAAATGATCATTATCACAGCATTTCCTCCAGGGCTAAAAGCTTGCTTGCATTACTAACAAACAACTTGGAAAACTATGTAACAGAGCAAACTGGGGAGATCTATAATTACTATACTTTGGACAGACAATTTCAAATATTTATTGTTGTATTTAATCTTAATGCATATTGTAACACCATGAGCTAATAGAGTTAACAAGGGACAAGAAGTTTAGAACTATGAGTTCTAGTCAATAATCTGCCATTAACTTGCATTGTGACAATGAACTTCATTTAGCTAGTTAACCATTTGAAGAGTCTGTAAGTACAGGCATGTGTAAGAATGAAGTGCATCTGCACATGCTACAGAACTGGTAAGTATTTTGCTAGGAGTAAACAGATTCAAGAGACTTTAGGCAGACTTGCAGACAACACTTAATATTGTCAGTATCTCTCTATATATAAACAATTTTCTCCTGTGGAATGACAGAGTGATATCATCATGTCACTCTGCATCCACAGGAACAAGCCCCACCAGCTCCCAGCCTGGCTCTTCCCAGGGCCCGCAGGGAGGGCTGGGGCTGCCTACAGTCTGGCCCTCCCCTCCCCTTTCCTTCCCTTCCCAGTGGCCAGGGGGAGAGCCTCTCCCGGTGGCTGGGGGGAGAGTTGGGCCTGGTGCAGCTTGGACTTGGATCCTCCTGGTGGCTGGGGGAAAAGCCAGGTGCAGCTTTGGCCCACCATCTCAGCGGCCAGAGAGAGAGCCAGGTGCCACCTTGCCCTGGCCCCCCTCCCCACCGACTGTGTGTGTGGGGGGGTGAATTCAAAAAGCTGGGGCCGGGAGGCGTAAGGGGCCAAAAAGGGCCCCAAAGGCCAGGGAGGCCTTGGGACTGGGTCCTCCCTGGCAACCAGGGACAGGAGGGAAAAGCTGGGACCAGGGCAGCCTCTGACCCTCCCCAGTAGCAGCGGGAAGGGGAAAGCGGAATGCTTGGCCCAGCACAGCCTCCGCTCAGCTCTTGACAGTAGCTGTGGAGGGGCGGGGGAAGATCTAGGACCCGGTGGGGGGCCCCAAAAGCCTGGGGCAGCCTCAAGGCCTGGGAGACTTTGGGGCTTGGCCCTCCCTAGTGACCAGGGGTAAGAGACAGGGCCAGGATGGCCTCGGACCATCCCCTGCGGAGAGGGAGGAGGGGGGGAAGATCCAGGGGCAGGTGGCCTCAGCCCTGGGCTCTCCTCAGCTGAAAGGGGGGGTTGGCAAGCACAGTGAGCAGGGGGCACAGCCCCCTAGTATACTGTATGGCTGTGTCTAGACTGGCAAGTTTTTCCGCAAAAGCAACTGCTTTTGCGGAAAAACTTGCCAGCTGTCTACACTGGCCGATTGAATTTCCGCAAGAACACTGACTTCCTACTGTCTGAAATCAGTGTTTCTTGTGAAAATACTATGCTGCTCCCGTTCGGGCAAAAGTCCTTTTGCGTAAAAGCTTTTGCACAAAAGGGCCAGTGTAGACAGCTCAGATTTGTTTTGCGCAAAAAAGCCCTGATTGCGAAAATGGTGATTGGGGCTTTTTTGCGGAAAAGCGCGTCTATATTGGCACGGATGCTTTTCCGCAAAAAGTGCTTTTGCAGAAAAGCATCCATGCCAATCTAGACGCTCTGTTCCGAAAATGCTTTTAACGGAAAACTTTTCCGTTAAAAGCATTTGCGGAAAATCATGCCAGTCTAGACGTAGCCTATATGTTTGTAAGAAGTAATGTAGTCTGGTGGCTAGGCCAGCAAAGTGAAAGTCAGCAGATGTGGATTCTGTTCTTAGCTCTGTTGTATGACCTTGGGCACGTCATTTCATTCCTGCTTCTCTACTTGCCCTTTCTTTGGTCTATATAGACGGGCAGCTCTTCAGGGCAGAGGTCATCTCTCACTATGTATTTGTATAGTACTTCATGCAATGAAGCCCTCATTTCAGTTGAGTCCTCTAAGCAACTACTATAATACAAATAATTATATTAAAAGAACATTTAGGTTGCAAAGACAAGCAGTGAAAAGTTAAGAACTGTACCTTTATGCATATATTTTATGACCCAGTTTCTAGTTACATGATCTCATACTATGTTGTCCCCTCAGAACTTGCCCCGTTCAGTGCACAGATGTGCTATGGCAATGAATCGGCATTAAGTAGCGAATGGGACTGGTATCACTTGTACCCTGACCCCTTTGTTGCAAAAGCTGGAATGTATACAGTGAATGATGAAGGGAACCAGATGAGGAGAAAGGACAATCTTGTTAAGATAACTGGCCAATCAATTTTTCTACCTGACTCTACCAGATATTAGGTGAGTAACTTGCAATACAATTATCACAATTTGTCACAATGTGTTCCTCATTTTCCTAGGTACTCTGACCTCCAGGAGTGCACCTGCTGCTACCTGATTGGTTATTTTAGGATTCACATGATGTTCAGTTGCCTGTGTCAGTCTCTAACTCAGTTGTTTGCGGTTTTGGAGGTTCTACTGTATGGTAAAGAGCCATTAACCCATGTCATTTAGAATAAGGAAGTTATATCATTAAATAAATGGCATGGCCTATTTTGTTGATAGTATGAGCCTAACAAATGCATCTTAAAGCCACTGTACAGTCTCCCACTTTACATTAACATTATAGTAACATTATCCTAAACACTGTTACAAACACATCATGAGAGACTGGCACTACCCCCCAAGAATTTACAATTCAAGACAAGATAGACCAAGTGCTATCTAGGGAGAAATAGAGAGGAAGGAGAGCAAATGTCAGAGTGACAGAACTACAACACTGACTGCTTAGGTGCACAATTAGATAATGTCAAGTGAAACACAGAAATTTTTGGTTCAGTTAAGATATAAATTAGAAACTGTGTTGATATCAGTATTCTTCACTGAGCTTCTGCTTTGCCATCACCACTTTCATCGGCTTTAAATGTTTTTAAATGGATTGTGGAAATAGGAGGAGAGAAAGAAATTGATTGCTCGATCTACTTTTTGTAAGTTATATTGGTACTGACAGCTTGCAGCTCTTAAAGAGCAAGATAAAAGGATGAGGTGTTTTGCCGTTGTAGAAAAATAAGATGTCGGATTACGAATAGCTTTAAATGGAAAAATATTGCTAAATGTAGCTCCTCACTGCTGGCTTTATCCAAAATCCATTAAAGGCACAGGAGTTTTTTCATTGATTGCAGGGGGCTTTAGCTTAGGTCCCACTTTAAGCTGACCACAGTATTCTCAGGCTATGTCTACACTACACTGATCTATTGGAAAAAGATACACAAATTGTGCTGCACAATTTGCATATCTTTTTCTGACAGTTTTTTCGAAAGAGGCTTTTCCAAAATTTGGCCTCTCTATACTGCCCTTAATTTCAGAAATGCCTCCTTTTTTCACGATGAAGAAGATCCCTTCTTCATCGTGAAAAGAGGAAAACAGGGCTTCCAAAAGAGTGCATCTGCTCTTCTGCCAAAAAAAGCGGAAGAGCAGGCGTGTTCCCTGGATGCAGCGGAGTATGTCTACCTCCATAGTATAGACATAGCCTCAGTGTTAAGAGGCACATAATAGATAAAAACACCTAATTATGGAAGTGAAGTTATATAGATAATTTTGTCTAATATTTACCTGGTACTTTTCACTGAATACCTAGACTTCCTTTTTTGTTAAGTCTGATTATAAAAAAAAGACTTGTTTTCCAAAAAGTCCTTGGAAGAGCATGCTCATTGAAAAGGTGTTATAAATGGGATAATTTGTGGGTTGGGTTAGGAATTCCAAGAATGCTGATCTGGTCATAGAAAAGAAGGCAGAGGCTATTTCATAAGAAAGAAAAAGCATATGTGTTACTGTTTTCTTCACATAAAATGATTTTCAAGAAGCAGTGATTTCAGCATTTGAAAGCACTGCAGAAAATATGCCATTTGCTATTCCAAACAGTAACACAGTAACCCTGAACATTAATCCATCAAGAGCAATGTAGCATGCACAAATCCTTCTCTATCACTTATCCAATGCAATGGTGTTCCCATTTGACACGTCAATCTAAACATCTACAACTTATTCATTTAATAAAAATAAGCATGAAAGTTTCTTCTAGTAATAATATTAATGCTCTTATTATTTTTCTACTTTAAAAATGATATGGAATATGTGAAATTAGATCTACTTTTTGCTACAAAATTCCTATTTCCAACTATTGCTTAATTCATGTCCTTTGTTTTCCAAGTCTTGAAAAACAATTTCACCAAATACACTTGTGTGTACATGTGCCAGATGTTACATTCTCCTAGTAAGGCCCTCAACTTAAAACGTGACTATCAGGCACAACCGGTTCTCTATCAAAATAACTGATGGTTTGTTATGATGCGGGGTAGTAATTTTGGGATACCTCCAGTATACTGAAATAACCATGCAGTGTAGAAATAAGCTATTTCAAAACAGAATCAAAATAAGATACGCAATTCGCAAAATCTTATTTTGACTTTAGGGTGCTGTATAGATACACCCTAAGAGACAATGCAAGAGCATTAAATATTTTGTTTATTGTTCCTTCTTCTTGCTCTTCATAGAGATATGAATGACTAGTTGCTTCTCCCTCCTCCCACCCTTGCTGCCTCTATAAGAAAGAGGCAGCTGGGGACCCCAGGCTCCATGTGGTGCTGCCGCTTTTAAATGGGAGCACGGGGTCAGCACCTTTGCCTTTGAAGTGTAGCAACAGCCCTAAGACTGTTGCTACACTTCAAAGGCAGAGGCACCCTAATCGACTAAGTGAATAGCTGATTATTGGATTAGCCCATTGGACTATTGGATTAGCCCATTAATCTAAATGTAACATTCCTAACTCTTGAGACCTGCCTCCTTCTTGCTCTTGGCTCTGCTACTCAGACAACATCAATAATTATTAATGAATGCCCCATATGTGTGTCAGAAACATAAGAGAACCACCATTAACTGTGGGATTTCAAGTAACTAGAATGCTGTAAATTGTGGTTGTGTTGTATTTGTTTTGTCCTATGAGCTGAACAACTTGATTGGCTCTTGTGCAACAGCCACTTTTCCACTCCACCTTTTAAGTTTTTAAACCTGGACATATTTTATAAGGTAAACCTAACATGCTTTGACATTGCAAACATGTACTCTTAAGGTTAAAGTCTGTTGTTCGATCTCTGGAAGCAAATCTTTCAAAATGTCAGCACATCTACCTACTAGCAGGAGAGCTGAAATCAGTCAGAATCTCTCTGCCCTTCATGTTCATCTCTGTGTATAAACAGGTTTAATAACACACACACTAGGTGCCATGTCACATCTGTGTGACATGCTTTTTCAATTCAGTAGCATAAATATTTCAGACACAACATATTTATATTCTCTCATTTTGGGAGAGCAAATACTCTGCTGTTTGAGTCTCTCACATGCTTTAAACAATTAGTTAAAGTGAACTTCAGCCAATTTGCACATCACTGTAATATGACATTTTAAAAGGTGAGAGCAACTTATTTTCTTCATACAATCAGCACCATTTTTATATTGATAGGTGCTTCATATAGTCTGAAGTACCACAGTACTAGCCTGTAGTATGTGTGTGTGAAGCACAGAGCATATGGGAGCAAACTTATTTATGTCACCGGACCTGAAAGCCATCACGAAATATCCACTGGTGACTACAGATCAACTGAGGTTGACAACTGTAACCACACTTAGCTGCTAATTATGACCCTTATCTCTTTAAGCCAATGGGAGTTTTGCTATTATTTCAATAGATGTGGAAGGACCTAATTGAGGGCACTTTTTTAAAGTGCCATCTCTCCTCTCCTGTGGCTGCCAGGCTTGTGTCAATGAAGTACGGGTGCCCCCTTTAAATTCATGTTTCTGTACAACCCCAAGTGGAACATATGCTACCAATCCTGGAGAAGATGTCCTGCATGGATGATGATGATGACGATGATAGGCGATAAATCACTGCCAAGTATGATAGTCTTCTGTGGGTGTTGTGGACCTTCAGGTGACTGATAAGGCTGATCCTTGAACCACAAGTTCTATTACAATGAGGACAGATGTTTCTAGGTACAGCAGGAGGCTGTTGAAATGACTAAAAGCCTGGCTCCCCTTCCTCCTTCGCCTCTTATCCCCCTCAGCTTGCTGGACTGGTGGGGAATTGATCCTGCTGGATGTAGTTACCCAGTAAAGACAAAAAGAGACAAGATTATTGTTAGGGAATCTTTTCTAGTCCCCTCCCCATATGGGTTGAGCAGGGTGAGTCCTAAAGAGGACTACTCAGCCATGGGTGCAGCTGCCAAGATGCTCGACCTGCCTCAGTCCTAAAGCAAGATGACTGAATCACACACCCACCACCTGTGTGTCGGTCTGTGACTAAAATCTTCCAGATCTCACTGTCCTATTCCTGTCAGTGATCGCCACTGGACTTTTGACTTGTGCAATTGCTGTTTACCCAAAAACTGGAAGATGCCAGTGCGGGACTCCTTTTAAAATGGGGAAACTGGTGCACAACAGTCCTTGACAGATAGAAGCTTAAAACCAATGGCATTGACACCATGATGATTGGAAATCCTCTATCTGCTTCAGCCTTCATCCACTTTCACAGCTGTTGTCACATTACACAACAGTTTCACCTCCATTGTGCAGTTATCCCCCATCTGCTCTGCCATTGAGGACTTCTTGGATCACACGTGATCTAGAACCTCGCCCTGGACCATTCTGCCATGGGTGACCCTAATAGAGTACATGACTCCTGGTAGGGTTACTCTTGGGGTCATTGGAACACATAAGCCTCTCCACCACCACAAGGTAATGAGTCATGGGGAACCTGCATGGACAATAATCTGCAAATTGCACATTCTGTGCTGTTTAGACTAATAGCTGTGGATGTGATGAAGTAGGGATGAAGAGAAAAGGTATTTATATTTTCAGTACCCAAGTGCATCAGAAACAAAGCCACTGCTAGCAAGTTCCCAAAGCTCATTCTTGGATGATCACGTTTACATTAAGGGATGCAATTTAGACTGTCTTCCATTGACAGACTCTGAAGACAAAGGATAAAAAATTCTCCACCCTTTAGTTCATTCAGGAATGAAAATGTATGAATGAATTTCTCATATGATTCATTGTCAGGGTAATTTAGTATTAAATGTAACACTTCACCCTGCTCCAGGTCTGTTAAGTGGGTAACTATAGATAATACAAATAAATTTGGATGGATGGACGGACTTTATACACACACGGCAGTGTATCTGCTCCCCTCAAAGCTGCCTGCAGAATTCTCACTGGCTTTAATGTGAGCTAGAGGGGGGCAGCTCTAGTGAAAATATTTAAAGGGAGGTACCCTAACCTCATGCTTTGCACAATACAGTGTGCATGTATTGTGTCTTGCATTACAGGGTCTTGCATTAGCGTTGTCTATGTGAATGCACCCTGAAGTGGCTTAACAGCACCCTAGACAGATATGATTTTATGCTTACGGGTTAAAGCACATACCATTACACCTTATGTGATAACATTCTTTGAAATAAACTGTTATAAAGGAATCTATTGATTGAAAATATGAGTTCACGTAGCCTTAGATATGTAGATCTCCTAGGGCTAATCTTTCATACAAATATGCCATTTGCTTAGTTACCACTATTGAAGACTTTCAGATTTTATAGAATAATAACAAGTGCTCTAATCTTAGGTCTATCTTGCAAAATTAGTTTTGTGCTTCACATCTCAAGATGTTGTAGGTAGGATGGAAAAAACAATGTAAGCATTTGAATCCTTCCATGCAGCTCCGTTTACCTCTTGTTTATGGGCAGAGTGGGAGAATACATGCGTAACAATGGAAATGTAGTTAAGATTTGTCTTTTGGATCTATGACGAAAACATGCTCATATAAAATGGGCCTGGCTTATTGTTAGAAATCAATTATATATTTTAAAACACGGTGCAATCTCATCTTTTTTCCAGAGAGATTTCAAAGCTTCAAAGACCCCAGACTTTTGGCTAAATGAATAAAGAAGTGCCTGGTGCTGATTTTTTGCCCAGCATGACCTGTGCCATTCAGTTAAAGCGGAGTTTTAGTTAATCAGGAAAATAACATTATATTATTATGTTTTTGTCATAAATATCTTATTTTCTTTTATACTACTATTACAGAAATTCAAAAAGTATTTTTCAAACAGAAAATGAATGAGGCATTGACAGAACTTTAAGTACTACGTATTATAAATGCACTTCAGGTTAATTGAGGAGCGGGAACCAAGGCTGTGACACCTATAAGTAACATTAACTTGTACATGTCCTGTTGCAAATACAATATAAAAGCACTTCAAAAGACTGAAGAGGGGTAGCCCAGTTAGTTTGCAACTGGAAAAACTTAGAAAACAATTAATAGTCTATCAGCACCTAAAAGACTAACAAAACATGTAGATGGTATCCTGAGCTTTCGTGGGCACAACCCACATCTTCAGATGAATCGAGTATTAAAGGTCCAGTTCCAAACTAAATAGTAGAGGATGAGGGGAAGGGGGGGTGGCAGAGAAGGAAGGAGAAAATAGGAAAAAATTCAATTAGGGTATGTCTAGACTATATGCCTCTGTTGCCAGAGACATGTAAATTAGACTACCCAACATAGTCAATGAAGCTGGGATTTCAATATCCCCAGCTTCACTAAAATAAAAAATGGCCATCGCACTGTGCCGGCTCAGCTGATCATCGGCATAGTGCGGCAGTCAAGACGCGGATTGGTCGACAGGGAATGCCTTTGTCGACCGCTCCCTTATGCCTCATGGAATAAGGTTTACAGGAGCGGTCAACAAAGGTGTACCCTGTCGACTGATCCACGTATTGACTGCTGCGCTGTGCCGATGATCAGCTGAGCTGGCACAGCGCAGCGGCAATTTTTATTTTAATGAAGCCAGGGATATTGAAATCCCGGCTTCATTGACTGTGTCGGGTAGTCTAATTTACATGCCTCTGGCGACAGAGTCATGTAGTCTAGACATACCTTTAGAGTGTTCATGTTACATGAAGGTGCAAGTTGTTCTTAAGTACCCGTTGTTTGCTTTTAAAATCATTAGGATATGGAATAGTAATAGAAATGTAGCTGTGTTAGTCTGGTGTAGCTGAAGCAAACTACAGGACTATGTAGCACTTTAAAGACTAACAAGATGGTTTATTAGATGATGAGCTTTCGTGGGCCAGACTCACTTCCTCAGATCAAGTATTTTCTTCCACTACTTGATCTGAGGAAGTGGGTCTGGCCCACGAAAGCTCATCATCTAATAAACCATCTTGTTAGTCTTTAAAGTGCTACATAGTCCTGTATTTTGCTAGGATATGGAAGGTACTGTGTTAGCCATGTAATGTCCTTATTCATACCTTTGTGATGGGTCCCAAACCTGTAAATTAAGTTAAATTCCAAGGCTTCCCTGTGTGTTTGGCATGTGGAATCAGCCTGAAACTACATGGTGACTTTGAGATCCATTAACGAGTGTCCAGGCAGGTTAAAGTGTTCTCCAACAGGTTTCTGTGTGTTGCTTTTTCGGATATCTGATTAGTGTCCATTAATTGTTTCCTGTAGAGACTTTCCAAACAATGGGTACTTAAGAACAATTTTCAACTTCCCTATCATATAACATGAATGCTGTAATTGATTTTTTCCTTTCTCTTCTCCCCCCATTCCCTTCTATTTATTCTATTTATTTTGGAACTTGACATTTAATACTCCATTCATCTGAAGAAGTGGGTTGTGTTCACAAAAGGTAGATGATACCATCTACATGTTTTGTTAGTCTTTCAGGTGCTGCTAGACTGTAGTTTTTTAATTTTTTTAAAAAATACTGTACGTGCTAAATCTAGAATTTGCAGTTTGCTTTAGGAGAGACAAAATGTATACATCATGGGGTTTGTTCTGCTTCCTTTAAGTTAATGGCAAAACCTTCTGTGATTTAATAGGAGCACATTGAGCTACCACTGCTTTTTGTATAGCTGAAGATAAGTGACAGGGACCACAGATCTCAGTAAATCTACACAGAGAGCACTCAGGCTTTTAACCTGGAGACCTCCATATTTCTAAGGCAAGGAAGTATGAACAATTGTATTTACAAAACACTATTGTTGAGCCTTAAAATACAATGTTTACTACAGCTAAAAAAAAAAAATGTTACTCAGCGGACTTCACCCTGCAAGATGGTAAATTTCCAAGGCAGTTGGAATGTTAAAGCTCCATTTCCCTATTTTATCCCAGCTCAAAAGCACCTTGACAAGAAGGTCAAGATTCACACACAAAGGGGTCTCCTATTGTAAGAACAGGTTTTTAACCCACTGTAAAAATGGCCAGTAGACCTTTGATATATAGGTAAAACCTTAAATCACAGTCTCTGGTTAAGCCTTTGCTGAAGCCTTGCTGCGTAGTAGAAGCAAAGACACAAGGCCTTGATGAGCCAATATAGATAACAGGAAGCTCTGGGAAAACAGGACCAACACAGAAAAGCAGCTCTGTCTGTTTATAAGCTAGGCAGCACAACACCAAACGGAAAGCAATAATAGGGTACCACTATCATGAATTTCACATACACACCCGAGGTTACGGCTCTGCAGAATGCCGTCCCTCCCTCCCCACACCAGTAGCGTCTGGGGTGGGAAAGCACACCCAGATGCCTTCTCAAGGCCAATCATGAATTGTTGCCAAGGAACTAGAGATAGCACCCTCCTCCCTTTCACAAGACCAACTTACAAATTTATCAAAGGCATATTTTAAACAATTGCTTGCTGAGTACCTCACTCTGTTTTGTTTTTTGCTTTATACCCCTAGACAAGTACCTATGAACCGCACCCCACACCTGTCAGAAAAAGCACTGTCATCACTTCTGTGGGTTCTAACCGGAATGTAGCTATGCATTGCAATTCTTGGTACTTATCTGTGTTTTAGCGACCATGTTAACCTGAGCCATGGGCGGAACTACTATGTAATCTTTTAGACGATTGGCTTTCTGTGCCTATTTTGCCTTCTGTGCCTATTTTGCCTTGCTGCTAGAACCTATCCAAGGGCTCAGAAACTCCCACCCTGTTGTTTCTCTGTGCCCTTCAGCCCCCTATATAGTCTATTGTAATTATTTGCTTGGCAGTGTTCGCTGAACCCAAGTGGCAAGGTGGCACTCTGCCAGCGCTGTGTATAATAAACCCTCCTGCTTGAATCTACACGGTGTCTATATTTTTGGTTTCCAACATCTATAGCTCTGTGTATAAACTCCAGTATATGTTCAAGCCCTGGGTAAAGGCTTCAGGGTTTGTCCCTAAGCACACAGATCATAAATGAAATGTTGTCCACCATTGGCTGGAGGGTAGGATACAGGAAGACAGGTCAAGAGCATACTACTCAATTCTGGAAGGGGAAATTATGCATACACAAAAGGTATCAATGGACCTCTCACATTCATGTAGAACAGGCAAGACATTGGTTTTCCAAGACTAATCCAAAGGATGTGACACAGAAATTCACAGAAATAAGTTTAAATACCTCAAAAGATTGGAAGTAGGGATTTAACCTGGGAATACCCACAAAAGCATTTCAGACCTGATACGTATTCAGGGAAGCCATCCCCTTGTCTCAAGAGGACGTCACCCTTCTAGTCCAAATGTTCTCCACTCAATTTCCTATCCTAGCTACTAAGAGAGAGGATTTTAGTGAACTATTCTTCCTGCAGCTGTGTTTATTTCCCCATCCCTGCTCTACACTAGGGGATAAATTTGAATTAAGATATGCAAGTTCAACTACGTTAATTGTGTACCTTAAGTCTAAGTATTTTAACTGGAAGTTTGGTACCACCCACACTGCGGGAAGTCAAAGGGTGAACACTCTCCCTTCGACTTCCCTTATTCCTCACAGAAACAAGACTGCCAGTATTAATGAGAGCACCCTCTCAGTCTGAATTAGTGCGTCTTCACTAGACCCACTAATTAGAACCCTGGAAGACCGACTGCGGCTACTTCGATATTATCTGCGGTGTAGATATAGCCCCAGTAAAAAATAAATTTTAATGCTCACTATTATTTCTAGACATGAAAATGAACATCAGACTTCAAATGAACAGCCAAACCATCTCAGAGATTAATAGGACTTTAGTTTGGTCCATTATGACGGCAGAGGTCAATTACTTAATATAGCTCTGGGTTGGATCCACAATGAACTTTTGATTCAGGCACACCTTACAATTATTTCCGTAGAATAGTTCCCCGTTCCCTCCCAAAGAAAGTATTGAGCTTTTTTACTGATTCTCTCTTTTATTTAGTTATATAAGAACATACTCAACGTTCAAAATGGGTTTTGTAGTTCATTTAATGCTCTAGATACACTCCTGTGCTTAATCAAGTATAAAAGCCATTTATTACTTCTCAGAATCAAACTCCATTAATATTATCATTTAACTACATGGGTGTCCAAAGTCATAGTTCTATCTGTGGTTTGTGTAGATACCGTTTTGTTTTGTTTTTTTAAATTCTAGTGACTAAGAGTAAAATTATGGCTACAAATGTATGTTGTAAAATATCCACAATGCTCCTTAATTATGAGAAAAACAGAATTATCTCAATTATTCCTACCCTTTACTTTTCCCAACAGGTCTTGTTCTTTAGAGTTACGTCTACACTGGCATGATTTTCCAGAAATGCTTTTAACGGAAAAGTTTTCCGTTAAAAGCATTTTCGGAAAAGCGCGTCTAGATTGGCAGGACGCTTCTCCGCAAAAATACTTTTTGCGGAAAAGTGTCCGTGGCCAATCTAGACGCTCTTTTCCACAAAAAAGCCCCGATCGCCGTTTTCGCGATCGGGGCCTTTTTGCGGAAAACAAATCTCTGCTGTCTACACTGGCCCTTTTGTGCAAAAGTTTTTCAGAAAAAGACTTTTGCCCGAACGGGAGCAGCATAGTATTTCCGCAAAAGCACTCACAATCTTACATGAGATCGTCAGTGCTTTTGTGGAAATTCAAACGGCCGGTGTAGACAGCTGGCTAGTTTTTCCGGAAAAGCAGACGCTTTTCCGGAAAAAGTGGCCAGTCTAGACACAGCCTACATGTTTACTTTAATTTAAGACCACTGAGGGGCAGCATTTTTCATTTTGGTGGCTCACCAAATACACTGTCAATATGAAATTAATAAAGTAACTGAATACCGCAAAAAGGCATTTTCATCACTTTAAAAATAATCTATGGAAGTGATTTGATTGATTTAAACATTTCCACACAATGTCACAAATCCAAATCAAGCAATACACTTGTCAGGAGAACCAGAAAGAGAAACTATCTAGAAACAAAAGAAACAGGGATCTAGTGCTGTTCATTGGATTCCTACTGCTTCTATTGCCTTGGAAGAGAGAGCCCACAAAGAGAACATGCCTTTAAAGGGCACAATGCTGTCAGGGGTATCGGAGTCCCGGAACAAGTATAGTGTGTCTGGCTTTCCTCAGGGAAAACCTGTAATCCACAGACTTCAGCTCAAGATTTCCTTTGGTTCACAGGGTGTTGCAAGGCTGCATCCATTCTCCTTCCCCATCTGTTAGACTTCAAATCCCTCTACTCCAAGACGGGAATTCCTCAGAAGTCACACGACTTCAGCCTTATAGTAGCTTTGAAATATTCTTTTCTCTCCCATGGGAAAGGTACGATCTGCCCATCATTTATAGGGTAATTCACAGGTTTATTCTGACTGTAACCTTTTAAAATGTACAAAGAACAGATTGGATGACCCTATGGGGGCCTTTCAGTCTCAGCTGGCAATTTTAAATTCTTTAATCATTACAAAATGTCTGTTTATAAGAACTTGATAAGGGTTAGCCTAATAACAAAAATGCAAACGTAGCTTATCCCAATCTGATAAAATTCCTAACATCTTTTCAAAAGCCGTCGGGTAAAACCTTTCAGTAAAACAGCTACTGAATCTCAATGATCCCCAAACCTCTTCAATTTCAGCTTTAGACAAAAGAGCAAAGGAGGACTCACCAGGTGACATTTCCATGTCATGTCTACTCTGTTCTGTACAAAAACTCCTTTTGCTTTTTAAAGCTGATTAGACACAGTGCAGTCTTGATTCTTTGTGAGGCATCTTGCATATTTTTATAAATCTAATTACTTGTTTTGAACTCTCCGAATTTCATTAGCAGCAAGATTCTCAAATGTAAAAATATTTTCCCTCATTCATTATCAGAGTATAGTACTGAGATGATAACTAGCAGTCAGCAGTCACCAAAAAGAATAAAAATTCTGCATATTTTATTGATTACTACAAATTGCAAGAGCTTATACTGTATTTATACTGTATAACATTCTTCATCCTGCAATATCCTTAAGTGCTTTACACACTGAAACTGTATAAGATCACTAAAATATACACCCCATGGTGAAATACAGTCAATGTTTAATAATGCACATCAGTGCTTTAGGACAGGGAGAAGGGAATGTAAAATCCATTTTAAAACATCTACAACACACGAGCTGTTCCTTAGGGCCATTCTACTGAATTTAGTGGGCTTTGGATCAGGCCCATGAAAAGTGACATCTTTAATTAATACAAGTCATTTTCGATATATCATCTAAATGACTCATCTTCAACATCATATTATCTCCTACTATCATCCTAGTAGAATAGTTCACCGATGAACTTAAAAGTGGCACTTGCTGAACCTCCGACATTTGCAGCCTGTCCTGCCACACTCATGACACTCTGCAATTCACGTAATCATCTAGAGAAGTGCTACTTAGCCAGCGATATCTCATGAAGAAGCAGATTTGGTTGGAAAGAGCTAGAGAGCTCAGCCTTTTGTTAATGCTAGTAGCATTTGTTCCTTAGCTCCATCCTTGCCTCTGTGCCAGAATACAGGACAGGATTGGGACCTATGTACAAATTCTGCCTCTGTCCAGTTTTCTAAGATTTTCCAAAAACAAGCTTGGAATTGATAGATTAAACATAGTGTCAATAATTGCCTAGCATACAGTCCTCTAGGCTCCATGAACACTGAAGATTTTGTGAGATTCTCTTACTGTTACTCTAAACCCAGTAAATCGATACTCAATGATTGCTCCAGTATAGAATGGCTTCTAGTGTTTATAATCATGTCATCTAACCTTGCTCTGATTCATGATTCAACATTTCTGATTAATGTAATAAAAGTGTTGAAGAAAAAAAATTAAATCCAGTAATCCTCCTGCAAAACCAGAGAAGATCAATTGGACAGCCCTTGGACTTAAAGCAAAAATGAGCAAAATACAGAAATCCAACATGCCTCTCTGACACATGAATAAAAAAGCAAAAGCTGACTCTAGCCTAGGGTTGGGGATTTTTAGGTCCTTTACAGGTCACATTTAATAATCATACTGGGGTTTTTTTTCTAGTCAATTGCTATATTATACCCTGTAGCTGTAGCCCAAATTAGAACTGTCTGTACTTCACCCTCATGTAATCAGTTGATCCACTAGGATATAACAATTTAAAACCACAATAGTAACAACTGATGGAACTACTCGTTGAGCTCACGTGGTAGAGGTCTGCACTGGACCACTAAAGACCTGCTATCAACCTACATGGCAGGTCACTACACTGTCACCTGTGGGATTACAGTACAGCAGCGATGCTGGAACAGCTGTCCTCAATTGAGGCTACAGAGTTTTGTCAGAAAAACAGCCATTTTTCTAACAAAACTTGAGTTATGTCCACACAGCAAGCACGTTCTTTCGACAGTAAATTGAAAGAACAGAGGGCTTTTTGCACAATTGGTAATCCTCATTCTATGAAGAAGAACCTTTTTGCGAAACAGCTCTTTTGCAAAAAGGCGTGTGTGGACGAGGAAGAGGGCGTTTTTTCAGAAGAAGAGGGAAGAGGAAAAGGCACAGATGCCCCAGTGGCCATTCTGTCCATAGCAATCACTGCTTACATGCAAGATAGAGTCCAGGCACTGCTTTTGCAGTGTGGACACTCTCTTTCGCAAGAAGTTTTTTTGGAAGATCTCTTCCAAAAAAGCTTCTTGTGCAAGAAGCCTGTAGTCTAGACATAGCCTGAGGGTGATGAGAACCATTCAACCAAACTGTAAACCCTGCATATAACGGAAACCTCTTCAAGCCAGGGAGTGCACCAGCACCCTGATCATCCCTAATTCTAGTACTTATGCAGTATTATTGAGCAATGGCAGTATCTATGCAATACTGGTGAGTATTCAGGTGAGTACTCAGGCTTACTTTTTCAAAGGAGCCTAAGGAAGATCGTTGAGTTCCTATCACTGAGTGGGATATGAGTGAAAATCCCTGGCCAAAATGTTAAGCGTACATAGATACCCACTTAACACGTTTTAACTAATACCCACCACAACATTCAGGGCCTGCTCAAATTCCCATTATAAAATCAAGATGAATCATTTCATTGACTTCACTGGGATTGCATCCAGGTATAAAACAGCACTTTTGCAGACTTTTGCAGCAAGCATTATAACATATCTCTCTTCAGCTCCCTGTAGTGATTCACAATGTTTGACCAATGAAACGTTTACTGCTAGCTAATGAAATAAATTAACACCTCTTAGCATCCAAAGGCAGTTTTCACATATCATTTTAATAGTTATTCACTGCCTGTTCAAGGCTCCCTGGCTTTGCCATGAAGAGCAGAGGCCCACATCAGGTAACGAAGGGATCACAGGGGATAAGAGTGTAGTTTGGAAAATGGCCTCACATGATTTTCAGAGTCTGACTTAGGGGATGGAAAGTCACATGGACAAGTGCCAAGGAGGAAGAGGGGGACTGAGAGCCTAAGTGGGGGGAAAGGAGTTTAATATTTTGAACTGGTGAGTGTATGTGGGGGTGGGAATGGGCAGAGATCAATACATCTGTACAATATAGGGGTAGGTAGGTACAAGAGAAAGGACTGGGAGCTAAGGATAAGTAGAACTGCTTTGAGTTTAAGGAGAAAATAAGAAATAGGACTCAGGCAGGCAGAGCTGATTAGGCCTGTGAGGAATGTAAGGAGCAGGTGGGGATGGGGCTGATGCTGTTCAAGAGATCTGAAGTCCAGTCAGATGCCAAGTCACCGATAACAAGAGGGGAGAAATGTACAATTCAAACCTCATGGGTCAATTCCCTTCCTGAGGCAATCTGCCCAAGGTTGATTTACAGGAAATTACTCTGTTTCCTAGAGACCTCTACATATGGCTGGGTGCCAAAGGTCCTAAAATCTTGATAATCTCAGTGTTCTAAGGAAAATAACCTTTCATTACTTTTACTGATGGGATGTAGCATCGCCAGTACTTGATACTTACAGATGTCAGATTATACAAAGCAACACCTGATGGCCTCTGGCACTGTTTTGTGAATTGTCTGGTTTTTACCCAACCCAAAGAACAGTAGCTAGACTGAACAAACACTAAAACCTTTGTTAAGAACTGTACAGGATGATCTGCCTATGATGAAATAACAGGCTATAAACTTTAGTACATCGAATACCAGCTGCATTCAGCCTAGATTTTACTCAAGATTTATATATGGTTGCTGCTTCACATTTTATCTGGAGGACAAGATGTATATGGGACTGACATAGTTGTGACCAAATCAGAAACACTGGGTCAGTCTTGGTTTCAATTCTATCCAATGGATGACAATTCCAGCCTTTAATGTCTCTTCATCCATAATTCAAATACTTTGGTAAAGTTTCACGGTATAAAAGCTTTTTAGAGTGGTATAAATAGGGCTGAGTGAATGATTTATGTATGCAGTGTTATAACAGTGTTATTGTAATAATGCTTGTCCCAGAGTATTAGAGATGAGATGGGTGAAGTGATATATTTTATTGGACCAGCTTCTCTTGGTGAATAAGGATGTTAAAATGAGATTATCTGGCTAATATTCACTCGATACAATTTGTGTCAACTATACGATTAGTCGGTGAGTGCTGCTGTGCAGACCCGAAGCCGAGGTAGCTCCAGGAGTCGGCTCCGGAGCCACCCACACTGCTGCTTTGCATTTTAAATGTAGTAAGAGCCACTGAGGTGCAGAGATTGGTGCAAACTGGGACTGCTCGGTCCTGGCTCAGGCTGAGTCGAGCCTCTCTGTTCATGGCAGCCAGGGCTGGCCACAAATAGAGGATGGTGCTGGAGCAGCCTCTGTTAGTGGCAGCCAGGGCTGGCCGTGGGCAGGGGCTGCTCAGGCAGCAGTCCCTGTCCATGGCCAGCTCTGGCTGCCACAAACAGAGGATGGTGCTAGAGAGGACAGGCACTGCTTTTGAGCAGCATCCCCCAAGCTGCCTCTGATAGAGGGGGGCAGGTGGCACCCCTGAGATGGTGCTGGGAGGAACTGGCTTTATGCACCCCAGAGGACTCTTGTACATTTCAAAAGCAGAAGCGCAGGCAATGGGAACCAGCACCAGTGGGGACTAAAGCAGTCCTCACTCACACCATTTCCCTGCTGTGCCTTTGCCTCCCCTGCCCCCCATGGAGACGATGCTGGGGGAACTGGCTTAAAGCCCAGCACTGGCTCCTGCTCCTCCCCCATTTGCTACTCGACTCTCTGATAAGCATTTGCATATCGGCTGGTCAACTTGTTGCTAACATCCCTATTGGTGAAAGAGACAAGCTTTTGAGCAACAGAGAATTCTTCGGGCCCTGAAGAAATCCATTGTAAAACCTTCTTCAGGATCTGAAGAGTTCTTCCATCTTGAAAACTTGTCTCTTACCAGCAAGAAGACAAGGAAATTCAGCTGCCAAGTATCTAGGACTGCCAGAAACATTGTGTCAATACTTGTTCCTCCAAGAATATTAATGTAACTTCCAAGTCCAAATACGAATTAATCACAGAACAGTAGACATTTTAAAAGGAGCCTGTCCAAAATATTGAAATTACCACAGATTTACAGTGTAGAATAAAGTTGTTAAAGCTAAGACACAGACATTTTGACTATGGTATTAACTGTATACTTATTAACCTTTTATGCAAAATAGTCCATGAGCAAAATTTAATCATTCAAAAAGCTACTGTTATCTCTTAAACCTGCTGAGAAAAAGACTGACTAATGGTCTGTCCACACTAAAATTACAGCCTCGTAATAGGAAAATCTTTTAGAGTACATGGCCTGATTCTGATCTCATTTACACAAGGGAAAGTACCTTGGCTTCACTGTTGTAACACCCAGTTCTCACGACTGTGGGATTAAAATCAGATCTACAATGCACAGAGAATAACTCTGTTCTGCACTCAGATAACAGTCAGGGAATTTATTTTACAACTCTATTATTGCTAATAGAGAACGGGCTTGTTTTTCTTTTGACTAAGTGATATCTGTTAAGTTCCTCTGAATCCATTGTAAAACCTTAGAATGCCAGACGTCACACTAAGTATGCGTCACAGGTCCAGGGCCTTGTAACAGTCCCAGAGAGGAACTCTTCAGAGGGCAAGACCTACTTAGGGACTCACTCTTCCGCTAGGATAAACCACTCTGCTCCACTATCTCCTGGGACCAAACCTCCATGACTGCAGCAGGCCTCCTTTACACTAGGAGTTCCCTTCAGCAAGTCTCCTACCCCCAAATACACTCCAGCCCCACCATTCCCTGGCAGTGCACCCCCAAATTTTAGAACAACTGCTATATGCAACAACAACCTCTTGGTGTCTCAGTTCCTCATCTGTAAAATGCTAATAGTAATACTTCCTTATCTTCCAGGGGTGTGCAGAATCTAAATTGACTAATGGCTGTAAACACACATGTAATTTTTAATCTCCTCTGAGCTTGCTGCTATTAAACTATTGTCTAAACAACTTAACATTTTTATACTTAACATTTGTAACATCTGTATTGCTGGCCTCTAACGGCATAAAATCTTACAGCTGTACAGAGAGGATCAGCTTTTGCAATATTCGCTAGCATCTGAGCCTTGGTTTCCAAAGGTTCTAAGACTAACAACAAAGCATAAAAAAAGGTCACACTCAAACCTATTTTTACCAGTTTGTGTTCTCTTTTGTGTTCTGACCTCTCACTCTCCATTCTGAATGGCTGTACCACCTTGAAACTGCTCAACTGCTTACATTTAAGACCAGTCAAAAGGCTCCACATGGCTTTTTTCTAGTGTCTACACAAAACAGAGCTCTCCTGCAGGTTGGATCTTGATCCTAGCATATCTAAAATCTGTGATTCTAGACTGTCATTTCTTTTTCCATTTTTACATTTCAGACTTCTTGAGGAGACAGCTTATGCAGTCAAGTCTGAGTGAAATATAGCCTTGGTCTCTAAAAGTACAGACGGGGCCAAATTAGCACTCAGAATTCAATGGACTACAACAGAGGTGAACTTAACTCTCCAAATGTAACTATACTCACAGAGGTTGGAGTGCACTACTGGGCCTGGCTGGTGCTGTATTTGATTTGTTATTCGGGAATGGTAGTATTGATAGCTCTGTAGAGACTGATGAGAAGCCCTTAGAAGGAGTAATTTGATATTCTGTGGCCAAAATGTCCTTACTTAGATTTAGACCATGCCCCTCAGGGACCAGGGTGACATAGGGGCGAGGAAAGTCAGGAAAGGGCGGGGCATGGGAACAAATTCAGACATGCCCCCTGGGACTCCTGTAGGAATATTAAAATTAATCAACTAATCGAACAGTTGATGAAATTTCCATCAACTATTCGATCAGTCAATAAGGGTGCTTCCATTTGGAAATGCAGCAAGAGCCTATCCGGCTGTTGCTACATTTCAAAGGAAGAAGTGCTGCGTACCTCTTGTGCATTTCAGAGATTGAAACACATGTAAATCCTGGGGCCAGCGGAGGACTCAGTCCCCTGCTGGCCCCCAGGCTCCATGCAGCGCTTCCCTTTGAAACGTACAAGAGCCCCAATGCAGACTCTTGTACATTTCAAAGGGGGAGTGCCATTGCTGCGCCACTGCCCCCTCCCACAGAGCTGGAGTTGGAGGGAACCAACTTTTAAGCTGGCTTCCCCCCACTACCTTCTCTTTCCCCCCTCTCCCCACTTGCTGCCTCTAATAGAGGCAGCAAGGGGGATGAAGCGACTTGTCAACTAGTGTCAACTATCCGATAAGTTGATAGTCAACTAGTTGATTAGTTGGTTATATCCCTAGTCACCTGGGCCAGATTGCAAATATGCTAGTCCATAGATGGCAGTTCATGAGTTTGAGACTCTATAGGTTGCAACTCTCCTAACTGAGATTCTCTGGTCCGGCAACATCCATGGTCTGGCATGGATGTTGCAGGACCATAGACTCCCAGTGAAGGGCCAGTGGCAAGGATCCCTACAGGGCTGGCAGAGAAGTGGGCTTCCTGCAGCAAGCTTACGGTGGGGCCACCCAGCATGTGGCAGCGGGACTACCCAGCAGAGCTGGGAGACCCAGCATGTGGCTGCCCAGAAGGACTGTGAGCCACAGTAACTTAGTGGGACAGAGAACCATGTCATGCAGCTGCCAGGCAGGTCACTTTTTGAGGAGTACAGGATCTGCTGAAAAAGCTCCCCGCTGTTGGCAGAACCGCGGCTACACAGCACCCACTTTCGAAATGGTGCATGATCGGCACAGTGCCGGAACGTGAGTATGCAAATGAAGCCCGGGATATTTAAATCCCAGGCTCATTAGCACTTTCAAAGTGCTTTATTTGCATCCCTCTGCCAACAGAGGGATGCAGTCTGGAGGTAGCCCTAGTGTCAAAGGCATCGAGTTCCTCCCCTCCTCCCCAGTGCAGCTCAATATTAACATAACTGAGCCTAGTGTGTCATTTTCTACAAGAATCAGCCAGTCTTCTAATTGTAGCAATCTGTCTCTATTCTGCAAAAAGCAAGCAGCTATCAACATTTATCTCAGGATAAAGCTACCTGCAGAAAGCAATAAGACAGAACAGTGGATTTAGAAGAGAACAGAATCTTCAAAGTTTAATAGAGAACAAAGAAAATAAAGGACCCTTATGTAATTGTGCATGCAATGTATTTTGCCTTTTTAATGCATTTATAAGTTGTCTTATTTATTGCCATTTTCTGTTAATGATATTTTAGTATATGTAAAAAAAAAACCCCTGTAAACCAACATGAGGGGGGGGAAAGAGATCTCAATGAATCTCATTCTGCCCTTCTTGATGTTAATCAGGAATTACTCCACCAAAGTGTAGGTCCCCTTTACTATAGGAGCCTCTGACTTTTACTGGGAGGAACCTTTGTGCTGCATTGTAGCCCTAGAGACTACAATTCTCTGATGCCTGGGGAAAAAGGAGGGAAACTGTTGCTCTCTTCCAGGCAGTGCAGGGAGAGAGTTGGTGGGCTCCAATTTGGAGAGAGGAGCCAGATTGCTGATATGGAGCCTTTTCCAGCCCAGGAGCTGCTGCTGGAAGCTAGAGCCTGCTGCTGAGAGCCTGCTGGGGCTTGGATTTAGCAGGCTGCTTCAGACGCTGCTGGTGATTGTCCCTGGAGGGGAGAGACTCTGGCTGTGCTTGTGGCTGAGAAGGGCCTACATAACCCTGCATAGACAGTACTGTGAGTTACTGTGGCTGTTTGGGAAAATGCTGTTTGGGATGGAGCATGGAAGACAGACTGACTGTAGGTCCAAAGAGAGGCAGAGTTATCTGCCCAGTGAACCAGAGCTGCTGGCGTTTGATGGCACCTGCTCCAGTGGCAGAGGGATTTTGCAGCTTATTGCCTGCTGGGACTGACACTCTCACAACCTGCACAGGGCTGTTTGCACTTCAGCTGCAGACCTTCAAGCACGCCCACGCAAGCATCTGGGGCTGCGATCCAGAAGAGTGTACACTCTGGGGAGGGATAAATGATGGTAGTGTAAATGCCAGTTAGATATGTTTCATTTAGTTCTGAGTACTTTGCTAATTGATTGTATTCAATTTTAGTATGTTAAACCCTGTTTCTTTAAGGTGTTAAGTAAAGGCGTATTAATTCTAATTATTTATAATTGTTGTTTTGGCGTTAGATCCAGATTATTACTGGAATAAATTTATTCCTTGAGGCTCCCAAGGCACACCATTAAGTGTGTACAGGGACCAGCCAAGTGGAGGCACCGCCATTTTATGTTCCTTTAGAAGCAAGGGACTGCAGCAAAGGGATGGATAGGGGAACCCCAACTATCCAACGTCAACACTGGGATACTCAGGATCTCCTTTAATGTAAAAAACATCAGGTGCCCAGGCACACAGGTGAGCGTTGCCTGCTTCTAAGTAACTCAGGCAGGAAGGGAGGGAGGGTACAAAAGTAAATGTCAGGCTAACATAAGTGAAATATAATTGAAATAAGAATCAGGTCCATTGAGAGCAATATCATTGCAAAATCTGTTTGGTTTCAACCAGCCAAATACTTTTCAAAATATGAGGAGCGGGAGGTACAATGGCTCCTAATGGAAGATCATGATTAATCTGAGAAATGTATAGTTGAGTTATTTATTGTACCACAGGGATCTGCCCTAGTATTTAATCTCACTGCAGCACTAGATTACATTTCTGCTGCTTGAGAACTAGAAAAGCAAAAATAAGCTCAAACAATACTTTGTCTGCATTATAACAACCTCCAAGCCAAGCGCTTTGCTATTTCCATGTTATGCTCAAATGAGCAATAGACGGGCTATCACTGCACTCTGACAACATTTCCTCAGGCTGTTCTAATAATTAAAAATAAATCCAACACCACTATGACACCATTTACACAATGCTAGTCCCTGCAATAGCTCTGAAGACCTTATTCTCGCCTTTAATATTAATTTTCAAGTGCAACAGTTTTCCCTTATTTCCACTACACAGATCTCATGGCTGATTCTCGGGAACCTAACAGAGAAGAAATGAAGTAATCTGGACACCAGAGGAGTCTCAGTCTCTCAACATCTGCCCTGCATAATGTAATGGCAAGTGAGAAGAACCAAAAAGATCTGAAGAGGCCAGAGATATGAGGTTACTCTAAGCCTATGGATCTCTACCAGAGACACATGGGGGAAAACTTTTCCTTCATGCTTTTGTCAACATGCATTTCCCTCCCCCATGAACTATAGTGCTACCTACTGTCAACCAATTCCTGTACTGTGTGACCACTGGAGTAGGGCTCAAAGCACATCCAGCAGGAGTTAGCATGGTCATTGATCAGCACTAGAAGTGAAACCTGCTTCCTCAGTGTGAATTTCCCAAAGCCGAGGCTTCCCTACTACTCCCTGACTATGTCCTTTCCTCCCTCAACAGCCCAAGAGCCTCGATGATCTGTTGAATTAGGTCTAGAGGTAGGAACCAAATTTCCTAAAGAGAAAATGGGACACCCCCAGCCACATACCCCACACACATCAAGCTGTTTGTTGCCTCGTGCTGGAACCACTTTGCTAGATCACTGCAACCATGCCACTCCAAGGAGGCTATTTCCCAATTGCTGTCACCCTGCCACCTTCTCTCCATGGTGGAACGCAGCCCTCCCAATGCAGCTCTGCCTCCTCTCCTGAGGATGGCTGGCATCTCTGCTCGCCACCACCTCTTGCATGTTCCTCTGCACTCCACCCCCACCCCTCCTTTTTAGACAAAAGTGGGCATTTGTCCCTGTGATGGATAGGAGGAGTGCTGACCAGCAATCGATGACTAAATGGTTAAACTCAGGGAGCTAGCAAGGGTGTTGGCAGGGGACCAGAAGAACCAATGGGGATACAGTGCTGAAATCTGAAGTGTATAAATTACCTTGACTGTTGTCTTTGTGTGGGGAATTTAAGCCAAGAGTTGAGACACACAGAATGATTTAAACCCAGGCTGGACTACCATGCTTCCAAGGAATCTGGGGCATGGAAGTGGACTGAACCAGGAAGTGATCGTAAAATAAAAGGGAAAAGTGTATCTAGTCATGATCACGGTATCTTTCTTTATTTTGATTGGTTGGTTTGAACTTCTCTGTGAATCCATGCCTTCCCTTCCCCATTCACTATCTTAGAGTTGTTCCCTTACCCTATAAAGAGGAACATTCTAGCTATACACACACAGTATATTTCTTCTCAAAGGTTTACTTATCATTTTAAGTTATTTCAAGGACTAGAAAAAGGACTAGAATTGAAAGAAACTAAAATTAATGAATGGAATTGTGACTAGCTAAAGTCCATATCCCATCCTTAGCATAAACGCACATAGCTGTTGTTCAAAACTCACTCCTCCTTCCTGCTTGCTTTTGTTTCCCTGAAGCTAAGATATCAAACTACTTAGTCTGAACTTCCTTTCCAGCTACCTGTTTTTAGTGTTTTTCCTTATGAAATTTCTTGTTTCGCTCCTTAGTTCTTCCTACATCAAACACAAAAATCCTTTATAGTGTTTTATTGGAACTCAAGAGACCCACCAGGTCTAGCTGCCAGGTAGGGTTGCCAGATGGTTGAAACAAACATACTAAACATCTGCCCCCCTCCCCAAAAAAAAAACACCGGGAAAACATTCTGTTGAAGGAAAAAAAAGGGGGGGAGACCAAAGTTGTTGACCAAAAAAAAAAAATAAAAATAAAAATAAAATAGCATTAAAACAGCATGTCCCCTTTTAGAGTAAGTACAGGGATAGGAACAGTGGAGAGGAGAAGCATTGCTTCCCTTTGGTCGACAGCCATTTTGTGCCGGCAGCCTTGCGGAACCAGGTAAGCATGGGTGCTGGGGTCAGGGGGTTGGGGGTGTTGGGAACCAGGGAGGAGGCTCGGGCGGGGGGGAAGGGAGGAGGTCAGGCTCTGAGTGTTTGTAGGGTTGCCAGGTGCCCGGTATTTTCGCCTCCTGACTGGGGAAAAAAATCAGAAAATCAGGAAAACGTTTTAGGTGTCCAGTATTCTTTAAATTTTTTACCAGATAGGAGGTGAAAATACCGGACTGTCCAGCCGAATACTGGACACCTGGCAACCCTACATGACAAGAGGAGTCCTCAGAAGTACCCTCGCTCTCCATTCAGAGTCTTAGAGTCTCACATCTGTCTAAAAGTAAATGAAGATTACTTATCTGCAGTTCCATTTATCCCAGTTTTCCCTCCTTCCCTTCTACCCAGCAACATCAGTGACAGATTTATGGCTACATGTACCAAGAAGCAAGCATGCTAGAAATGCCAGTCAAAACTATTATATAACCAGCAATCCATCCACTTCCTTTAAAGTTAGAGATTTCCAGAATGTGGTAGAGCTGAAAAAAAAACCTCCAAATGATATTCCTTAATGCGAGCAGAATTGATGCAAGTTGGCAGAAGACAGACAGGAGAAATATCTTGGTAGTGTCTGGCTCCCATCATCACAGTATCTCTGTGCTTGATGATGACAAAAAGTTACCACCAGTGAGTAGTTTTTCTCATACATGTTTTTCCCATCCTGTCCAGCAACAGAATGTAGAAGTAGTGATCCAAAGACTTCACTTACGGAGGCACTCAGTGAATCTTCAATCCAAAAATCAGCAGCAGCACAGATAGATCCTGATTAATGTGGTGATGGTGAAATGGCTGCTTCACAAATTCTAGCAACAGATCTTTCTGCCCTGTGAGCCCAAGTTTTGATGCCTCTTACACAGTAGTTTATGAGCTGATACACCATCCACAAATGTGCAACAAAAAAGACTGTCACAAACACAACTATTTTATTTTTGCTCTCAATGGAAATGCCACTACTACAAAAAAACAAAATGTCTGAGACACAAGAACTTTTCATCCATTTTCTTTATCGCAGTGGAAGATTTATTCAACTTCATATTTGTGCTCAAGATTTACAAATGTCATTTTAAATAAAAAGAAAGGCCATAGGTATTAGTAAACATCTATTAAAATCCTCTCTCAATGGTATGCAACAGGGCAGGATAGAAACCTATAAGGGATACTGTCAACTGTGAAACAGCCCACATTTATAATTAATGGGTTGAGACTAACAAGAGAAAACTGAATTTTAAATGGTTGATCAAGTGTTAATTTTGATATTTTGATAAATATTTCGTGCAGCTCTTTCTGAATGTACTTGAAAACTCAGTCATTGGGATAAAAAAGAAAAAAAATGTTTGCACTGCAGCTAGCACCAACACCAACACATGGGAGAGAAAAGTTGGCATCAGTCAAGAGCAGGCACTTCCATATACTGATCACTGGGAAGAATCAAAATATTCAAGTGAGACTATGGGAAAATAATGACAAATAAAGTCCTTCTAAGTATTGAAAAAGGGGAAACACACAGCACTTAGCAATAACCTTTGGTTTCAATTTCTAGCAGCCATATATTATACAGTCACAAAACTATGGACTCATGACCCTAGGATGGTGTAAAGATAAAACACTGCAAAAAGATCAGACCTGCATCAACAGTAGCAAGGGAGTTACTACTTATGTTAATAAACTGCTATACTAGATACTGTTTCAGATTGCCTAGGTTTACAATGGAATTGAATGTCCCTTGTTTTGTCTCAGAAAATATCACCAAAGTAGAGAGTAGATAATTAGCAAATCTCAAATGAATACACTACAGGAATTACAGTAAAGATGATGCATCTAATCTCAAATGCCAGTCTCAAAAAAGTCAGGGTAAAATTCACATTTATTTCATTGAAGGTAGGATTTGCTCTAAGCCAAGCAATAGCTACAAACCAGGGAGGGGGAAAACCTCAGATCTACTACAGTCATGAGCCTTCAGAAACACAGTGCTGTTATTGCACCCTCTTATTTCTGGGGGGAACCACCACTCAGACTGTTTAGCACTCCACTATGCTTGTCTATTCTCTATTACTTCCAAACCTCTGTAGAGGGAGATTCCAGTGGAGTGGGTCCATCATAGAAGGGTGGTTACATCCCAGCACAGGCTCAAGAATTAATTTTGTCCCACTTCCTCCTTCCCACAACAGGTTCCACACCTATTCCAATGTACTGGTGTTGTACCAAATAAAAGAAAGCAGGATCTTATGAGGGGGATAAGGCAAAAAGCCACATTTATTGTAAAGATAATAAAAAAAATAAAGAAAAGATAGAAGCAAACAACGTTGTTTAACTACTTATTCCTAACACTACTTAACCCTTATACGCTTATATATATATATATATAAACCATTCATTCATACATCCATTCATTCAAGTTCTGTGTATAGTTACCAGCCTGGAAGTTGCTTGTGACAGGATACTGGCCAGGTACTCTGTACACAAGTGATGGTAGTGGGGAGCGAAGTCCTGATCAGATGCGCATCTGAAGCTCCTGGTAGGCTGGCAGCAGAACCTTGGACTCTGATTCCATAGTTTTTTAGTCCAGTTCTTATAGGAATTTCTTCCTATGCCAGTCTATGGAAATTGCTGTATCATGCTGATGTCTCCAGGGTGGCTGCCAGGTGCTCATCAGTGATCTCATCGGGTGGACCTCCAGTTTCTCCACTTGACACCTTTTGGTTGCACTGGCACCTGACGCCTTCTTCAGCCCTTTGTTGCTGTATTCTCAGGCTGGCACCTCTCAGAACCATTCACTCATCATCCAAGCACTCTCTCATACATTCATACAGTATTTTGTATAATAATAAAAGTTGTAGTTACAGAAAGTTTCTGGGTGGTATTGCTTAAAACATTCTCTGAGTGCTGAGTAAAGTTACAATGTTTTAAAGAGAACAGGCGTGAATTATGTAACAATGCCCTTAGTTAATTACAGGGCTTGGCTCCCATAGCAGAGTTAGTGGCTTGACAATGCATTGTTACAATGTATCTCTGCAATGTCAATTTCAAGCAGCCCCTTGCACAAGCTTGAGTATGCCCTGGAGCGCAGGGGGGGGGGGGGGGGGGGGGGCTGTTTCTGGTTACATAGGATTATATTCTTAACAGTTAGGATTATATTTTTAACAGTTCTAAGTTACATGACCTAATATATTATATTCTAAAGGGACAATAATAATAATAAATCTAAACATTTAACAATCTTAACAAATAATAATAATAATAATAATAAGAAGAAGAATTAATAATAAATCTAAACACTAAGTTGTGGGGAACAAATTATGGGGAGTCACTTCCATTTGGGGGAATCACATTTTTAATACATTAATATGTTATCCCTACACTGAAAGCCCTAAGCAGCTTTGCAGGAATAGACAGGGAATAATGAAATGAGATCAAGTGAAGTATCACTTTAATATCTGCTACATCTCTTTGGAGTATCCAATCATCTTGCGCTTTCAGGGGAATAGATCTGATGACGTCTTCTAAAAGTTTAATAAAAATCCTGTTTCTAATACCCTAAATTAGCTAGAGGCAATGTGACTCAAACCAAGTTTAGCTGATGATTACTGAAGTCTGTATAGATTCATTATCTTTCTTTGCCTGTAGTCAGGTTGTTAATTCTGACCCTCCTATCATAATTTTAATGTACCCAAAATGAACAACAACCCTGATGTTTAGGCTCAGAAAACATAGCAATACTCTGGAAAGGGTTTTCACAATTATTTAAATTCCCACTATTTAAAAAATAAAACCACAAGGGTCAGAGACAAAATAAACAGTGCTAGTTATCTGCTACATGTTTTAAATGGAAGCTCTTTGCTGCCCTCTATAGATCTAAGTAATAACTGCACATTTAACAGATTGACAGATTTTATTCCGTTTCTTTTTCCTCACCTTTACATCCATGCCTAGTCTTTAATCAGCACTACAAGGCCCTCAAAACTGTAGACTGTTCAGCAGATTAAAGTAATATTGAAGGTCAGTCTCAGCACAGGGTGGCTGCCTCTGCTGTGTCCCATTTAAAAATGCCGAGTAGCATCCTAAGGGTTGTTCTGAGACCCAGTGGGGGACCAGAGAATGAGCCAGCATCTTTGCACGCCAGCTCCTCTCTGTTCCTTTAAGAGTGCAGAGCAGCAGTTGGGAGTTGTGCTCAGCTGCAGCCTGAGCCGGAAGTGAGCACTTAAAGTGCCTTTCCTTAATGAGTAGTCGAGTAGTCAATGGAAATTCTATCAACTACTCGAACAGTAAATTAATCGATACTTAACATCCTTAAGCAGCACCAATGAAGATGCTATGTAGGCTGACGAGAGAGGTTCTCCCTACTGTGCAGATACTTCATCTCCCCAAGAGGTGATAGCTATGCTCAGGGCTTGCTGAACCCCCGCTCGCCAGCCGTGCCATCCGGCCAGGACTGGCTGTGCACAGAATTACTATTAAAAATGAGTATCTGAGATATCAGGAGCTTTACTGTTCTTGTGGATACTGTGGATTAGGAAGAGACACAAAGAGTAACCTGTTTTCCATCTAACATTTCCTGACCTGGATCAACTAGATGAGTAGGTGTACAGCAGAGTTAATTTCTTTGCTTTTGGCTGTCAAGCCATCCATGCTTATTCATGTGGCAAGCCAAATTGAGTGTGTCTTGTCAGCCGCAATTAACATAACACTCACCCTTTATACACACAGGAAACTTATTGACAATCATTTTAATTTATGGATTCCTAAAAAAAATGTGAAGTCAGTTGTGGACCCCTTTGGGGAATCTTGGACATCCTCTGTGGACCCTTCAGAGACCTGCAGACCACAGGTGAAAATGACTGTTCTAAGGCCTTAAGACCACTGTTAACACCTCAGCTCCACTCAGGTTAGCAAGATCAGGGGCCCTAGCATTAATGAACCAGCTGGCCCCAGCTGTTTTCAACACAGGCTTTCCTGACTCTGCTCTGAGAAGGTCTAATCACCAATTTTTGGAACTTGCCTCTGACTAGTTATATCCTGTCTCCATTAGGACTCCCAATACTGATAACTTAATAGAGCTGAAGCAACATTAGCCACAGTAGAAAATTGTTAGCTTTCTTAATGTAGCCAAGGCCACTGAGGCCAGATGTTATATACAAACTACCTCACTTCCACAAATTACATCTGATATAACTGACAAATGCAATAATGAATGCCCTTGGTGCAAATGAATATCAGATATGCACTTACCCAGACAGCTGTGATGTCCCTTTGACAACAGAGCTTTTAATGACAATTAACTGCTTTCTGCACATTGTCACTTACTGCTCCCCTGTCATTACTTAATAGCCCATGACCAGATGAAGCACAGAGAAGGAACTGTTGGAATGTAAAGGGCACATGCACTCTGAAGGTGGGGAAAAAAAACCTACTTTGTAAGTCTACTTACGGAATCGCATTCCTTTTTAAAAGGAAAATATTACATTAATGTCTTCTGTAGAGCACTAAGAAAAAAATCCTTTCAGTAACCACAAGTCACAAAGACATAAAATGTTGGAACTTTTTAAAAGAGCACTTTGATCCTCAAAGTGATAGACAAGCTGACTCCAAACCTTTTATGATGAACAGGAATCCACAAAGATAAAATATTGTTGTTTTACACACGAAAAACAACTAGTCCTATAGCACCTTAGGGTGTGCCTACACAGCACCCTAAACTCAAAATAAGATACACAATTTGTGCTAAAGCAGAAAACCTTACTTGTAAGTATCTGACTGAAAAATGACTATGCTTTAGTATCTAAAATAATGATAGAGATGCAGCCGTGTTAGTCTGGTCTAGCTGAAACAAAAGACAGAACTATGCAGCACTTTAAAGACTAACAAGATGGTTTATTAGGTGATGAGCTTTTGTGGGCCAGATCCACTTCTTCAGATCAATATGTGGAAGAAAATTAGCACAACCATATATACCAAAGTGATACAATCAAAAAAAAGTGAACACATAAAATTGATTAATCAGATTTAAGAACAGGAGGGGTGAGGGGGGAAGGTTAGTGTCTGTGAGGTAATGACATTAGGGGTAATAATTGGGGAAGCTATCTTTGTAATGGGTGAGATAATTAGCACCTTTGTTAAGACCCATATGCAAAGTGTCAAATGTAAGCCTGAATGACAGTTCTGAGGCTTCTCTTTGAAGTTTGGAGTTAAAATCTCTTTGAAGCAATATTCATGTTTTAAGGTCATTGAGAGAATGGTCAGTCTGGTTAAAATGGCAAGCAACAGTTTTCTCTCTGTGAGAGAGCCTGATGTCTGTTTTATGTGCATTGATTCTTTGGCAAAGTGTCTGAGAAATCTGTCCAATATACATAGCAGACGGACACTTTATGCCATCATGTGCCTAAAGTTATTTTGATGACATTTTATGGCCTGTTAGAAGTGAGACTACATCATCAGAATGGCCCTTTCTGCCCTTGGAATCAAAGACAGTTAACCATTGAAAGTTATATGCTAAGAACACCACTAGAATAAACTGTTCAGGCTTTACTGAAATTCAGGTAAAAGCAACAAGAAATAACCACAATCTTTATTGAGGGTTTTTTCCCCCTGCCTGCAAGTGCAGTTAACACAGCCCATCTGATGTTTTTTGGTGCTGGTTTTTAATCTGATTTTGCAAGTCAACATAAGGGTAGTTATAGAATTATAAAATTATATACACATACAGGAACCCAATTTGTAACTTTCTTGAGGGAACTAGATAAACCAGTCTGAGCAGAAAATATAATCTTTCATTCTCTATTTATTTCAAGCTTTAAGACCGATTACTCAAACAGGAGAAGAAAATGGAAAAGTGACTATACTCATTTTAATTTCATAATATTTTCAAGTAAAGAGATTCTCAATTTCCCCTGCAAACATTTATCAGAATAGTTTCTTTAAGGAATAAAATAAAGCTCTCTTCAGAAACAGTGAATCTTCAGGGTGAACTCTTGATAGTGCTAGAATATACTGCCATGTTCAGACTAACAGAAAATTTGTACAATCATATTTAGCAATGAGTAAAAATGGAGTAGATGTGCCTGTAGTTGGTGTGGTACATGTGTAGTAATAGCCATTGATGAACTAATTTTAATAGGCCAACTCAGATACAATGCAATGAATATAATGGCAATGAAGACAGGCTCTTTCAAATAAAAAAATGAAACTGTTTACAAGGAGCTAGCTAAAGTCCTACGACACTTGACCAACATTTTAAAATATGAATTGCTTACATTTTGACATGATTTTTCATGCAGCTGCAGCTCTATATTCAATGGGAATGTGGCTGCTCAGAATTTCTGAATGTCAGATCACTTTTAATCTCTAGATTTTGAAGTAATAATTTAGGCACTCACTAGGTGTCTAAGAAATGATACAGTTCTGAAAGTATTGGCACTTTTGTTTCATTGTTGGCCATCAATCTTCTAAACATCTCTCCCCATTTGGGGGCAGTCTGAGAGTCCAATAATTCATCTGAGGACAATTTCCAAAAGTCTCCTTCTTTCAAAATTTTCTTACAGTCAGTCCACGGCAAGAAGTTGTGTAGCATTTCCCCAGAACTGGAGAAATTTTAATATGCATTGGCTTCCCATCAGCTCCTATTTTAAAGATTCTCTTCCCCAGCAAATTTGCTATTTGCTATGAGTCTCTTAATCATAGAGATTTCAAGAGAAAAATCCCAGAATAGCAGATATTTCCCATTTGTGGGTCCATTTTATCCATAGGTTAACCTAGTAATGCTGGCAGTTGGGCAACTTCCATCACCACCTTCACCCAGAATAAGAAAGGGAAGCTATGACTTTCCTCTTCTCTATTTATAATGTAACCCAACCAAAGGGATGAGATGTCACCAATCAGCCCGTGTGTGGCTGAGCCTCCTACCCCATGTTTCTCAAAAGAGAAGCAGAAAAAATTCCCAATTCCCAACACTTCCTTCAACACTGTGTAGGCATCTGCACTTGTACAGAGTAAGCTAAAAATACTATTTTATTTAGCTGTATTTTACATCCACTTTGTACAGGCATAAATGACTGCCGAAGTTGCAAGACATTGAGGAATCATGGCCATGTGCATTGATACCATGCTCCCATAGTTGCTGCCATAAATAGTGCCCTCTAAGGTGCATGCCTGCGCAGCTGAGCACAAAACATTCTAGACCTGCCCACCTGGTTTGCAGGGCTATGTAGCACCACTCACTTTTCAGCAGAACCTGGAAAGTGAGTGGCAAGGTGGGTCCTAGCATCTGTGGAATTGGGTGGCGGATGGGCAGCTGCTCCAGCCGGAGCCAGGGTTACATGGTGGATGGACAGCCCGCTCCAAAAACCAGCGGTTGTGTGGTGGCCGGGGGGCTGCTCTGGTGGCCTGGGGCTACGTGGTGGATGGGGAGCTGCTCCGGCAGCCCAGGACTCTGCTTCAGTGGGCTAGGAGGCTGCTTCAGCAGCCAGCTCCAGCCCCTGCCCAGGCTTGAGCTGTGGCCAGGGCCCTGTAAAGACTGCCTGATTGCTCCCTGGCCGGGCTGCATGGCAGCTGCCCAAAGCTAGAGCTGGGCTGTGGTGCAGCTGCTCCTGGGCCTGGGGCCCCCTGCATCTCTTTCCCTGCTCCCGCACCTCCCTTTCACCCCTCAGAGCCCCTCACTCCCCACAGGTCACTGCCCCACCCAAGCACCTCACACCTTGCACACCCGGTGCTGGTAGCTGCTTCTCTGTAGCCCTGTGAGATGGGGACTCACAGCCAGCCCAGCCAGGAGCAGCCTGGGAGCAGTTCCTGCCCTGCACACAGGGTGGCCCGGAGCAGCGCTTCCTGAGGCGGCACATCTCACATCCTCATGAGGTAGAGGAATGGTACTTGGGAGCAGAGCTCGGGATCTCTGCACTGGGAGTCTTTTGGGAGCAGCACCACTGATGTCACAATGGCCTACACGTCCGAACAAACGCACATGGCCTCATTGTTAGTAAACAAGACAAAACTTACTCCACTCAGGGACAGAAAATCTTAGAGGGATCACTGCTGTCATAGCAAGATAAAGTCCAGCTTTCAAACAGTCATCTTCTTCCTATTTTGCTCTTTTACATGCTACCTGCAACTAACTGAAGTTGCTAAATGGCAAAATTCCCACACAACACTTTTACTAAGAGAGTGTGTCTAGACTACAAGGTTGTTTTTTTTAAAAAAAGTAGCCTTTTTCGAAAAAACTTCCCCTGCGTCTAGACTGCTGCCGCGTTCTTTTGAAATTAAATCAAAGAACGCAGAAGTTTTTTCGACCGCGGAAAACCTCGTTTTACAAGGAAGAACACCTTTTTTCAAAAGTGCTCTTTGCATTACATAGCGCCTTTTTTTGAAACTGCTTTTTCGAAAGAGTGCGTCAAGACTGCGTGGATGCTCTCTTTAGAAAAAACAAGCCGCTTTTTTGCAAGTACTGGTTGTAGTCTAGACGCTCTTCTTCGAAAGTATCTTTCAAAAAGCCTCTTTCAAAAGAGGCTTGCAATCTAGACATAGCCTAAGAAAGTTCTACAGACAGGGCTTAATTTTAAGGTCTAGAAAACAAAACCTATGAGGGTGGACTGAAAGAATTGGGCTTATTTAGTTAAGAAAAAAGAAAAGTGAGAGAGGACATTATAGCAGTTTTCAGGTATCTAAAAGGGTGTCGCAGGGACGGGGGGGGGGGGGAATTGTTCTCCTTGGCCTCTGATAAGACAAGAAGCAATGGGGCTTAAACTGCAGCAAGGGAAGTTTAGGTTGCTCATTAGGAAAAACGTATTAACTGTCAGGGTGGTTAAACACTGGAATAAATTGCCTAGGGTGGCTGTGGAATCTCCATCTTTGGAAATATTTAAAAGCAGGTTGGTTAGACATCTCTCATGGATGATCTATATGGTGTTTGGTCCTGTTGCGAGGGCAGGGGACTGGACTTGATGAACTCTCGCGGGTCTCTTCCAGTTCTAGTGTTCTATTTCATGATTCAACTCTGAATGACTCTGGGGAGTAGTTATTTCAAAGTAACAGCAGTGGAGCATCCACACTACCACTATTTTGAAATAACTACTTTGAAATAAGAATTATTGCTCATGGAAAGAAGGAATTATTTCAAAATAACCAGCCTGTTAGTTCAAAATAATGGGGGGAGCGTATTTCAAAATAACTCCCTTGTATAGACCAGGGCCCTAAGAGCTGAGCTGATTATGTCCCCTATACTGCAAAGACTTAAACAACTCACTTTACATTAATAAATCAGCTGACTTCAGTACAATTACAAACTTTCAGGCTGTGTCTACATTGGCACTCTTTTCCGGAAAAGAGATGCTAATGAGACAAGTCGGAATTGCGAATGCCGCGGGGGATTTAAATATCCCCCGCGGCATTTGCATGAACATGGCTGCCGCTTTTTTCCGGCTCGGGGCTTTGCCGGAGAAAAGCGCCAGTCTAGACGGGATCTTTTGGAAAATAAAGCCTTTTCCGGAAGATCCCTTATTCCTGATATTTAAATCCCCCATGGCATTTGCAATTCCGACTTGTCTCATTAGCATCCCTTTTCCGGAAAAGGGTGCCAATGTAGACACAGCCTCACAGTTACTCACTTACCTAAATGATTGTAGGATCAAGGCCTAGAAGTAATGTTCAGAAAAAAATAATATAATAATTACAGCAGCATGGAACTATACTTGGGAATCAGTAATTTAGACAATTCCCAGAGGAAGAGTATGTGTGTCAAATTTCAGACTATATTGGAAACAATCCAATAGAGGTCAGCACTGCATAACAAAACACTAGAGACATGAGAGGCTATTAAATAAAATATTTTCAGCTGAACGTTTAAATGGCCATGCTGCTCCAAAAATGGAAACTGTGTTAAGATCTGTAGAATTTGAATTCTGCACTTTGATACGTAGTCCATATTTATTAGCTTTAATTCTTTACAGAACTCAGCATCCCATTTAAGCTACATATTTGTAGTGTAGCATCGTCATGGCATGAACACCTTGGAAGTCATCGCCCTGATATGCATGGGAGAATCTTGCTATAGCCCATCTTAGAAGGTGTTACACTGCTATAAATCAGGATCATGAGAGAGAGACAAATCATGCTCTTTTGCCTCAACTATCTGAACTTTACTAAGGATTCTGAAAAGACAACTTTCACCAATGAAGATTATCCTAAAGATATGTCTAGCTAGAACTGCTCCATGGTGCACCTTACAGTTCTCTTGTTTACATCAAGACATTATTTGCTTTTTCCAGATTGTGTCATATGTATGTTCTTCAATTGCAGAGTTTTCCAGACAAAGGAATTCCCACATTGTTAGGAACAGGACTGACTCTCTTCTATCCAACTGAAACATTTGTTCACAATCCAGATAGCCAGATCACATAATCTGTAAAAATTATTTCTCTTGAGAAATCTGCCATTTTAGCATGTAGTAATAACCCTTCAAATGGCTGTTTACACTCTACGTAATTAAGGATAAAACATTAATTTGAGAATCATAATTAGAAAAAAATCAATATTAAGAACAATAGATAAAAGTTTTTTTTCAATGAAGCACATAACTAATTATTTTTTCAGAAAGAAACACTTTTAAAAACTAATTTGCCGCCTGCTGTCAAAGCATAAATTTGATCATCCAGCTAATGAAGTACTCAAATATTTGATCCTGGAAGTTATACCATTCTGTATAATTATTTACTAAACCTATCTCCCATATTTACACTTATTCATAGTCTAGTACTCTATTACGTATGGCATATGTATTTAACTAATAGGACCTTTGCAGGACTATATGTGTTACTATATTGCACTTGTGCTTTAAAACAATTTATTTTGCTAATATTTCATTGAGTCAAGGTTGAAGTGTTCTAGAACCCTGTAGGCCCAGTGGAAGTTCATTTATGAAATTCCAACCTAGCACATTAGTCACACAGAGTTAGTTTCCTACATACATTTGTTTCCTACATG
The DNA here is from genome assembly GCF_052426305.1 of Pelodiscus sinensis. NCBI lineage: Eukaryota > Metazoa > Chordata > Testudines > Trionychidae > Pelodiscus > Pelodiscus sinensis. The sequence continues at coordinate 23,442,144 of NC_143052.1, read as the reverse complement.
AAACATTATTTTTATTGCGATATTATGGTTGGTATTTTCAAAGCAGTCCAGAGGATTAAGACATGAAGATTAATTTTAAAGGAAGATGGGTCTAATATCCCTAGACTACTTTGAAACTCTCAATCAATCTATTTAAACTTTCAGACTGTCAAGATGTGGTTAGAAAAATTCACTCTGTATGTTATATGTTAATCTAAATCACAGTTTGTCTTCAGGGTCTTTATTCAGTAATAATACAATTGCATAGCTATTAGCCTCAAGTAATTTGTTGGTGAAGCACCTGAATGACAATCATGATCAGTCACATTAGGCATTGATCATTAATATTTTCCACAAGACTTCCTGCCTAAGAAGATAGAGATAGAGATAGAGATAGAGACAGAGACAGAGATAGAGACAGAGAGACAGATAGAGATAGAGACAGAGACAAGCACACTGTCGGACTCTCCCCACCTAACAGATAATGGGCCAATTCCAGTATCTCATCTGCCAGTTTAATTCTGTTGACATACCTGATTTTTACTGGTGTTGTAGTGGATTAGAGTTAGAGTGATTGAATGCAGCATTCTAACAATGAAATTGTAGTATCAGTTATTTTGCAACAAATTTGTAATTACAAGACCAATTTGTAGTCCTTAGCTAGGGTAAAACTGGTTACAATAACCAGCTTCATGGGCAGTTTTGCCTTTACCAAAGGGGAATTTATGTCCTTACACAGAATTTTGATAGAATATTCTGACAGAGCCAAAAATCAGATTATCTGAAGTTATTGAACATACCCACCCAATGCATCATACTTACAAAAGCAGTGTTAATGTTGTACATTGTACTTTACCATATTTTAAATGACATCAGACACTGAGAAAATTGAACTGTCATGTTAAGTTTAGCTAGTAATTTTATCAAATATGGAATAAGAGTTTGGTCAGAAAGGAAAGGCTCCACCCCCTTAGAGACAGAATACAATAATGTGAACATCAGAATCACATCTAGTCTACTTTCTACAGATTAAACTCCTTACCCACAATTAACAATTTATGGTCCTGACCATAATCTCTATTGCACCCATCACAAAGTAATCAACTATTGTAATGGAAAAAGTGTCATTTTTTCCACCATCCACTATTACACCTTATACTAGTTTTTATCTCAAGTCTTTTGTCTAGGAAATTATTTAATTATAGATGGTAGAAGAAATATATTTTGACTAGGACTGTCAATTGATGTGCGTTAATGCCTGCGATTAACGCAGTGTAGGATTAACGTGTTAATTTTTTAAAATGCATTAATCGCAGGCATTAATGCTGTGCTGCCCCTTTGAAGCTGGTGTCCCCAGCTGACCCTATGATCCATGCAGCACTGCCCCTTTGAAACGCTGGTCCAATGCTTCAGAGGGGCAGTGCAACATGGAGCCACAGATCAGCTGGGCACTCCAGCTAATCCCGTACTCCTAATGAGCTGCCCCTTTGAAGCTCTGGACCATCCTATGCTCCTTGTGATGGTGGAGCATGTCTATATTAGCAGTTCTTGCAGCGCTGCAGAGAGCAGTGCATTGTGGTAGTTATCTCACTGTGCTTTGGGAAGGTTTTGCAATGCTGCTTGGGGAAGACAGAGTTGTATGATACAGGTTTCCCAATCCCATTGCTCCACTGTTATCCTACTACATCAGGGGTAGGCAATAAAAAATGGCAGCTTGCTAGAGTTAGTCCCTAGCGGGCCACCGCTGCTATGCTCACCTGTGTCTCCAGAGGTATCGGACGATCACGGCTCTCACTGGCCACAGATCACCATTCACGGCCAATACGAGTAGCTGGAAACGGTGTGGACCAGGATGCTGCTTCCTGCTGTTCACATTGGCCACGAATGGCAATTCACGGCCAATGAGAGCTGTGATCGTCCCATACCTCCAGAGGCACAGGTAAACATAGCAGTGGTGGCCCACCAGGGACTAATCCTTCAGAATGAATCTGGCCTGCAGGCCAGAATTTGCCCACCCCTTTATTACATTGACAGCTGCTTTTCAACAGAAGTTCAGTGAAAGGGGAGAGAGTGTGGCATTGAGTATGTATGTGTGTTCGGGGCAGGAGGGGAAATAATGTGTTTTGAGGAATGTCCACGTGCTGTCAAATTAAGACAGCAGAAGGGAACAACTCATCCTGAGGCAGGGAAAGGGAGAAACCCTGTAATCTCACACACGTTCCTCAACTTCCCTCTCAGGCTCATTTCACAGGAATCTTTCTCTCTCTCAGACACACGCACACCTGCCTCCACGTAGGCTGTCAGAAATGGAGGTCTGAAAGGGGATATGTACATGGCCGTAGGGAAGACAGCTGAGTTCAAAACAAAGAGCAGAGGAGACTTGAGGGATTATGGGCCATTTCTAGAGGCCAGAAGTTCAGTGAAAGGGGAGAAAGTGTGAATTCAGTTATCCACAATGCCCCCCAGTGCTGCACCCAGAGTGGACACCTTGGGAGTTACAGCACTGGGAGCTGTAACTTACCAATGTAGACTTGGCAAAGGAAAGATTCAGGCCATGCAGACACATTATTGAGCTTCATCATTGTTCAGTTTATCAAGGAATAAATTTTTGTACTGTTTTATAGTGCAGTGCATGAGACTTAATTCAGGTGACTGGCTAGAGCTAGCAAAGGAGGATTGCTATCTATTATCTGGCAAAACATATATAATGACTCGTCACAGAAACAGCTGCAGCTGTGCACACAAAGTAATGAACATACAATACTGAATTTTAGTTCAGGTATCAATATCACATTGTTTACTCCATTATCAAATCACAGAAGGTGGAAAAGTTTTTTTAAAGGGATAATATATCTTTTCTTCAGAAACAGCTTTTATTTAGTGCCCCAACCAAGAAGAAAAAGAAAAAGGTCCCATTCAAATTAAGCCCACTAGGTGGCTACTTTAATCCTTTATACCCTCCCACTACAGCTGTAATATCCCTTGCTCTTCGGGAACCAAGCTCAGGATTTTTAGATTTGGAAACATCACCCATGACACTCCTGTTATCCCAGTTGGGAGCAGCTGGCAGTCTTGCTGGGAATGAGCATAGGACTGGTATCCAGGAATCTCACTGTACTAAATCACAACTCTACCAATGACTCATTATGTGGCGTTAATCACTTAACCATACACTTCCAATGACTCCCCATCTGCAAAGAGGATCAAAATTTATCTCTCACAGGAGGATTGTGAAAATTAGGTAATATTTGTCTACTGTTTTAAAAATAACCTGCTAGGTTTATGCAAAATTTCTTTTATTATTCAGATGCTCTTCCCCTTAGCAATGCAACCAGCAACTGCAAGTGATAGCATTTTAACACTTTGTTTGCAAGGTGTTCACAATGGTTCTCACTTCATCAGGCAGGTGTGCTCTGTACTACAAAGTGTCATAGTCAAGAACACAGCATCAGCACTGTAAAGTGATGCATACAGGGACAAGGTAGCATTTCTCCAGCTGAATCTGAGAGACGATTTTTCCTAGAATACCATTATGGCTTCATGCAAGGGAAGTAACCTATGGTTAAAAATGTATGCATCCTTGTCAGATTAGGACCATCTGCAGAAGGCTGCTTTGAATTTCAGACTTTTCTGAGAGAATTCCCCAAATAAGGAATTGATGAAGCAGGAAAACAGATTCTAATCTAGAGTATCTAATGCAGAAGTGTAATCTATGTTATGTACAATCACTTTATGAAAAGCTTTTTGTACTTCCAAGGCTGGGCATTACCCATATCTTTAATCTTCTTGCTAGATTAAAATGAAAACTTGCAGCTCATCCCCTGTATTTTCCATTAAATATTGGTAGATGCTTAAAAATTCCGTAATAGAAACAAGGAACACACAAGTGGATTGAAAACCCTTTGTTCAAAACATTTGTTCTGTATGTCCACTCCAGTACGCAAGTGGTGTGAAGAAATTTTCTTGCTTTTAAATTTTTGTCCCAACCTACAGAATGAGTCATCCCCCAAAAGTTATGAGACTTCAGCTATATCTTTGTTTGAAAGTTTCACTATTTTCTCCTTATATTCCCCTCCCTGGTTTCCCCTTCATGAGACTTTATTATCCTCTTTGATTACAGGAAAAAGAACAATTCCTAGCTTTTGAGCTTGGCAGTGATACGTCTGTCTAGCCACTCTGCTCTTTTTCTCCAATTCAGAGAGCTCCAGTACAAGCCTTCTTATTGAGCAATGGTCAATAACTGCAGGCTCAACGAGTCAGTTGTGGTGGGCCAGAGTCTCCTAGCAGATCATTGCCCCACACTGCCAGCTCGTTCCCAGGAGTGGCCATGTGGTCTCGTGTGGGGGGTGGAAGGGGCAGGAGTCTCAGCATGCCACCCTTGCCTGCAAATACTGCCCCCTACAGCTCCCATTGGCCAAAGGCAGGGAACTGTGGCCAAAGGGAGATGATAGGGACAGTGCCAGCAGCAAGGGATAGTGTGCAGAGACATACGCCTCTTGCCACCCATAACCCCAGAGCCAGCACCCCTTCCTGCACCTCAAGCCCCAGTCCTGACCCTCCTGCCAGAGCCAGTACACATAACCCCTCCTGAACCCACTGTTAGGACAAATATTAAGCTTTTATTGAGGTATGTGAATTTAGCCAGCATGCATCCTATTGAAAGGAACCTATTTAATTCCACATTCATGTAAAAGTGACCAATCTCAGATATTTCAGGGGCGAAACACCATATTATGCTTTTGAAAACTCATAGCGTTGTATTGGTGGAAGAAGTGTGTGTAGGAGGAGCAGGGAGTGGTCTTATGCACTTCTGATTCTGGGCTGCTTGGGGACCTGGAGGGATCTTCTCAATAACTTAAACAACCCTGAAAAAAGTGTCTGTAAAAAGAGCTCAGTTATAAGCTCCACCTCTTTAGAGCCTAAACTTCCTCTATCAAAATCCATCTTTTTGGATAAACTTTTCCCTATTTAGTTTACCTCCAAAAGATTATTATGTTTAATATGACAAATCAAAATCCATTCAAGCATTTTTGAACTAGACGTCTATGACCTGAAGAAGAGCTCTGTCACCCAAAACCTTGTCTGTTCCACTACAGAAATAATACCTCACCCACCTTGTCTATGAAATAAATTCATTTCCACCATCAGCAGAAAAATAAAATGCATACCCCTTGTCTCCCAAAAAACCATAGAAAGGCTGAAATTTGAGCAATATACTTATGACTATCTATACCAGGTGTAGGCAAACGTTTTGGCCTGAGGGCTACATCAGGGTTCAAAAATTATAAGGTGGGCTGACTAGGGAAGTCTGGGCCTCTCCAAAAAAACAGCTATAGCCTAGCCACCTCCCCAATACCCCCTGCCTTCTGCTTCGCACACCCTGGAACCTCCCAACTCTTAACCAACCCCTAAGCCAACTCCCCACCCAAAACCACTCCCCTGTGGCTGTGGAGGCTGTATGTCAATTAGCCAGGAGTGGCTGTTCAGGAATAAAGCAATGTAAAAGGCATCCAAGGCTCGAGAACTGAGATGACACAGCTTCCCAGCAGTCCAGAATGTGCCCTCAGCAATGTCACAATACTCAGAACAATATTGGGGGGGAAAGCCTGATTAAAAGTTATTTGTGAATATTTGCATTGCACATGGTTGAGCTCCAATTTTCAACATTTCACTATCAGTGTTTGCCACTCTGGAGGGATGCAGTGTTCAAACCTATGTGTAAGTACAATGAAAAATGTACAAATGAATAAGCAGTTTTCAGTCTGAAGACTTAAAGCATCCTTCAGCTGGTCTACTGCCTTCAGAATTTAGGAGCAAAGCCTGCAGCGCTGTGTCTGGGAGCATGAAAAATGAGTAAAGCATTATCACAGCTAATATAGGAAAATTCTCATTTGTCCCTGATTCAACTGTTGTACTTTTCCTGTGGGCATATTGTAATATACTGTAGCTACATTAACATAAGACTACACAGCTATTTCATGACTTCATTTCTTTGCATAAAAATCTTTTTAGATTATAACTAATCGTTTTAACTTTGGCTAATTTTTACGGAACATTTACTTCATTATGTCATACTCTGTTTGAAAGGTGCATCTGCTCAATTCCTTCAGGGGAACACAAGACACAAGAAAATGCAAAATTGGCATGTTATATGGCCATACAGGTTGTTGCCATGTACAAATAAAAATTCTTGTAACAAATAAAATATTGGAGCTACAAAGCCTTTGATATTGCTCATAATAATTGTTTTTCATCAATGACATGATTATCTGCTGCCATACACAGACACTAGCAAGCTCTGTTTAGACAGCTTACAGAAAGGAAATGGAGGTGAGGCTCTCTGTCTCTCCTATATTTGTTGTGTGTTTGTGTGTCCTATATATATATATATCTCCACATTTCACCTCCACATGTCCTGCCCTATGGGTTTTTCTCCCATGCACACAGCTAGACAGAGGGCATGATGACCTAAGTCATTAGATCCATGTTTCTGAACAACCTCACAGGACTGCCTTGTTACTTATTAGATTATGAAACACAATGCTGAAAGACATATTCAAAATGCTGCAATTTGAGGACTGTTTCCTCAGGAAAAAAGCAAGAGAATCCAGCTATGGAATTGGATTAACAGTTATGCTCTTCTTTACTATTCCTTCCAGCACAGTCTCTCCATCTTTTAGTGTTCGACAATGGTAAGAAGATCAGTTACCCTAGATCCGCACTATTATTTTGCATGCCTTTTAAGTGATGATCTGATCTGGCATCCTAAATCTTAAATTTAACAATATTTCCATAAAAAGAAATCAAATGAAAACCATGTTTTAAGTTATGCAATATATATTCCACAACCACACACTGACAAATCCCAAGACCCTCACTTAAGACTATTCAGAAGCTTTCCTGATTAAGACTGAGTAAAAAATGAATACAAACCTATGGTTTGCCAAGCAGGTATTTTATATGCTAAGAAAAAGCAATGCAGTAGTCTCGCCTTACTATGAAGTGCTGTGTATGCATATGTATTATTATGTAAAAATGTACAGTGAATCATTGTGTCTGTGTCTAGACTACACAGTTCTTCTGGAAAAAGATACGCAAATTGCAAACCGCAATTTGTATAGCCTTTTCCCCTTCTTTTTTCAGAAGAGGCTTTTCTGACATTTGGCCCATCTACATTGGGCCCAATGTGGGAAAAAACCCCTTTTTCAGAACATCCCTTCTTCCTTGTAAAACGAGGTATACAGAGATGCAGAAAAAAAATCGGAAGAGCAGACGCGTTCCTTGGACGTGGTAGAGTTTTTCCAGGATACCTCAGGTATCCCAGAAAAACTCTGCAGTCTAGATGTAGCCTCTGAGAGCAGACTGAAACCAAAACCATATCACAAGGCAACCCTATGACTTATTCATTGTATAGCTCTGTATTTTAATATGTCAGTAACACCAGCATCTACAAGGGCTCTATCCAAGGCAAGCCATTAGTGGCGGAGGCCAACAACCATGATGGCTAAAAGAACAGAATAATATTCATATTTCTATCAGCAGCAAAAAGAAAGTCAGTGGCTTATGAGACACAATTAAGAAGGTTAACCAATCAGGACGCAAGTATTCAAAAGTCTCAGAGAGGTAGCCATGCTAGTCTGTAACTTTAAAAACAAAGAGTATTTGTATATTTTTGTTAGTGTCTTAGGTGGTCATTGTTTTGCAAGTATCAATAAAATATGATACCATGTAAATAAAAATATAAATACTATGGAAGCACAGATATTTTTGTGATGTGCATTTTTAAATACCTTATATTAGACAATTGGGCACTTGCTTATTTTCCCTTAATGAAATGCAAATGACTGACATTTCCTACGTAAGTGGGGAAACAAAGAATGATGCATGACAACACACACATTATTCATTTACTTTGAAAATGTTAAATTCGTTTTCTAAATACTGAGTAATATAATAAGGATGATTCAGTGGTATATTCTGTGAAATTAATGTACTATTATAAAAATTAGACTTTGTGAAAGCTTTGAGGATAAGCAAAATGGAGTTTAGTGAGGCTGCAAAGTATTTAAATGCAGTAACTAGAAACAATAAAGTAAGAACTCAGTTTAGCGATTTTTAAATATCTTGTACAGGATGCTCTAGATTTATTATTTTCCACATGTTCAACTGTCCATTTATTGGTGGATGAGAGTATGAATAAACTGACCCCATGTTGTGCAAAACCACAATGAAATATCAGAAGGTTAAAATCATTTTCATAGGAGTTGGTTTAGATTTCAAGTCTTACTTTTGATACCAGAAACAATTTATCAAAGAGTTTAATTTAAAAAAAAAAAAAAAAACGTGTCTGATCGTGCAACTCTTACTCACATAATTTCAGTGGGACTACTTGACAAAACAACAACTACTCATGCAAGTAAGGACTGCAAGATCAGGCCAGATCTCTTTGGAACTTGTTGCCATGCGATGCTGTGAAGGCCAAAACGACAATTGGGGTAAAAAAGAAGAATTAGATTGTTCATGGATGATGGATTCATCAATGGCTATTAGCCAATGTGGTCAGGGATGCAAACCCAAAGTTGGGGTGTTCCTAACTTCACGCTGCCAGAAGCTGGGAGTGGATGACAAGGAATCATTCAATGATTGCCTGTTCTGTTCATTTCCTCTGAAGCACCTGGCATTGGCCACTGTTGGCTAGATGGAGCTAGATGGGGGCGGAGGAACCAGGCTGGGGATGGCTGGGAGGTGCCAAGCTGGGAAGGGAAAAGAGCGAATGGGTGGGGGTACAGTTAGGCGACCAAATGGGTGGAGGCACAGTTTGGGAGAAAGGAGCTGGGAGTCACATTGAGGGCAGAGTTGGGCGGGAAGGCAGAGAAAGGAAGTAGTTGAGCTGTGGGGCAAAGTTGGCTCGGGGTCAGAGAGCTGTGCAAGGGGTTGCTGGGGAGCAGATAGGCGAAGGTGGGTAAGAAGAGCACCTCCGGGCAAGTGGGGGTTAGGGCTGCAACTGACCAGGGGGTACTCTGAGGGACAGGCTCGAGGTTTCTCCAGATGTGTGGGTATGTCTACACTACCACCCTAGTTCGAACTAGGGTGGTTAATGTAGTCATTAGAAGTTGCAAATGAAGCCTGGGATTTAAATATCCCGGGCTTCATTTGCATCTTGCCGGGCGCCGCCATTTTTAAATCCCCGTTAGTGCGGACTCCGTGCCCGCGGCTACATGCGGCACGGAATAGGTAGTTCGAATTAGGCTTTCTAATTCAAACTACTGGTACACCTCATTCCACGAGGAGTAACAGTAGTTTGACTTAGAAAGCCTAATTCAAACTACCTACTCCATGCTGCGTGTAGCCGCGGGGACAGAGTCCGCACTAACGGGGATTTAAAAATGGCGGCACCCGGCAAGATGCAAATGAAGCCCGGGATATTTAAATCCCAGGCTTCATTTGCAACTTCTAATGACTACATTAACCACCCTAGTTCGAACTAGGGTGGTAGTGTAGACATACTATGTGTGTGGGGGGGGTGGGGAGGGCTTGTGGCTCCTCCAAGGGAGGCGGAATAGGGGACCCATTTATTGTGCTGTCCTGGTGCCCGGAATTCCTGTCAGCACACCTGCTCTAGTGAAATGTTTAAACTCTGAGATCCTTTTGTGTCCTTGAAATCATCTTGAACTGCTACTGTCAGAAATATCTTCTTCAGCTTAAATGTTTCTCTTTAAAAAAAAAAGCCATTATAATTTCAAGGTATCACTTCAGCTTTCTTTACCTCTAATAGGGAATTAGTTTACGGATATTTTTAAATAAGACACACTAATGGGGTCGACATTTTATTTTGCAGTGATTTTGGCTCTTTATCCATATACAAATCTGCATTCAGGAAGCTCTTGACAGAGGAGTTAGCAGTCACTGTAGGATGTTTGATCATAATGTTTTACAAAACATGGGCTAGAAAAATGGCATTTATCCAAAGCCTAAGTTACCCAAAATCAAACAGTACTGTCTGCAAACTGAGAGGCCAAAATTGGGCAGAAACTGGAATTTGACAAATTACTATCAGAGGGATGGTGCAAGGCCACTGAATTTAGACCTACCGAGCAACTACGGTACTAGCAAGTCAGCTCACTTCAAAAAACAAGAGAATCATTGTAATTGGCTCCTTTGTGCTCACTGCAGCTTTGAGATTTAGGTGATTTGAGCTTTGTAGGCAGAATAGCAAAGTTACACAGAATTGGTAGAGTTGATTAGGCTGAACAGAAAAAAAAAGTCATTTCCAGCTTGAGAAGGGAAAAAAACAAAACAAAAAATACAGTGTGTATCTAAAAATGGCCCTTGAAAAAGGCAAAGGGAATTAGTATCCAAATAGACCAGAGTTGTTCAGACTGGGGCAGATCCTCAGCTGATGTAAAGTTCATTGTTCCACTGAGTAATAAATCAGTGGATTCTTTGCCTTGCCCTGTAAGGTACTACATAACGTAAGGGTGACCGCTCTGGACCACAGGGCTAAAGCCAAAACAAGCTACACAACTTGAACTACATCAATTGTGTAGCTTAAGTCAAAATAGCTTTTTTGCCGTTTGGCACTATCTACACAGCAGGAAGTCCGAGAAAGAGCCACTCTTCCTCCAACTTCCTTTACTCCTTGTAAAATGAGGGTTACAGGACTTGGTGTGAGAAGTCCTCCAGCTCGCCATTTTTTGGCATTATCAAAATAACTGCTTGTAGTATAGACACAGACTATATTATTTTGGAATAATATTAGTTATTCAAAAATAACACTTCTGTGTAAACTTGCCCATAATTATTAAGGATTCACAACCAACAGAATTTTTTTGGCAGTTCACCAGTTTAAATTCCCATATAGTTTTTATTTTCCAGAAAGTCTCAAGTTCTATTTAAATTATTTAGTTTACATTGGTTTCTATAGAGCTAGTGTTCAATTATGCCAGAACGTTGTACTGATTTATTTAGTTCTCCTGAAGAAAAGAAGTATGGTTGAAATTGTCAAAAAAAAGTGTACATGATAAAAATCAAAAGTTAGTGTGGTTTAGTAAAGACATTTTTAAACAACATATCTTTCTTCCCATCTGTAATTGATTTCCCTTATCCATTTCTGCACATTACCCATGTCTCTGTCAAATGGCAACCTCACTTCTTATTGTCAGAACTTGACTGATAAGATTAAAAAACTTTGCTTATCAAAGTTTCATCAAGCACTTGGTGGGATGAAATGCTGATGTCTAAATCTGTTGCCATTGACTTTAATGGGAATACCGAATTAAGAAGTACATCATCTGACCCTGCGTTTGCAAAACTGTGACTGTTTCTAGGGCATCCAGGGTTGTGAGGCTGCTCACTACTATGAGGGTGGTGATAAAGTCAACCCTTAAACTTCTCTTCAGTAAGTTAAACAGGCTGAGCTTTGAGTCTGTTCCTGTAAGGAGAAGAATCAGCTAGACACTCTACTTGGCAGGGGCAGCCCCCCTCCTGCCCCCAAAAAAGAAGCCAAAGCTACAGTCACGCTTTCTTTTGCTCATCAGCTCCAATACTCCTCCTGGCAGTTTCTTCACTGCTCATCTTCTCCTCTTCTTCCCTTCCCTTCCTATTTATCTGATCTCCCTCCTAAATAAACACGCACACCCTAGAAGATCACTAGGATCCGTCAGCCTTGGAATCTATGAAAATTAACGTGACCTTTGCTACCATCATATTGTTCACTTTTTTTGAATGTTACAGACTCTCTTCCTCATTGTATCTGTCTTGTTTATTGAGACTGTAAATTCTTTGGGGGCAAGGACTTTCTGCTACTCTGCTTTTGTACACCATGTAGCACAATGAAGCCCCATTCCTGGTTGATTCTTTGGCTAATATTACTGTAATAAGAATCTTTGACACAGCTGTGCTAACACTACTTATAAATCATCTGCTATAATGTTTCAGGTGTTAATAGGTGTTAATCAATGGGAGTTTGCTGTACAGTTCTGAATTACTACTTCTACACCACACCAAACAGCTTCTTTACCAGGTGCACATTCATAACTTCAACTTGAATGTTGAAGCACAGCTAGCTGTTTCGGGCTTTTGCTGTGAAAAGATCACAGCAAACCAGGGGACTAAGCAATTTTTTGATTGCTGTAATAGTGTTTTAGTTTTATAATTCCATTTTTATGCAGTAATCAGGCTAGGGATAACAACATTTTTATCAGTGTATCTAAATATGATTATACAAGATTATAAACATGTGAGTTAAAAAAGGGAAACTAATCTATGCAAATTAAACTGCTTAATTGAGCTTGGTTTGTAACACTCTAAATTGCTTACTCCATCTTCTTCAGATACACAAAACACATTTTATGCCCAATCATACAACAGCGCTATTAGGAATACATTATTATGAGAAATTATACCCCTGCGTTTATATTCAGCTGAACCATGGACTAAGGATGAGGTGAGCAATTATTTTATAAATACTGTAGCGTAATGGGAGATGTGCAATAGTTACTTTTTGGTAATTGCCAAGTCTTAGCACAAAGACCACAAAGAACTGATTGATAAAACTGATAAAAATAATATTTGGAAAATTAAACTTTGTTCTTCTGAGGAGACCCTTCATTTTCTGTCCACTATCAAGCATTAACTACATTCAGAGTTTTGTTTAAGCAAGGACAGAATTAAAACTGTTAAGATTTGAGCTCTTAGTAAATGACGTTTTAATTTACTACCCAACTGAATTGAACATTTTTCAAAAAAGTGTTTTATTGATTATTTTTTCTATAAATAGGGACAAATTATGGATACATTCTTCCAGTATTTAGAACTGCTGGATACATAATTTAAGACAACACCCTCTTAAAATATTTTGCAGTGAAAACCTCACTGCCGTCATAGTTAAGGGACTCAAATACTCAAAAGGCATGTCTACAGTACAGCATTATTTTGAAATAACAAAGTGAGTGTCCACATAGGAAGCATGTTATTTCAAAATTATTTCAAAATAACAGGCTTCTTATTCCAGAACAATAAAGCCTTATGTCACAAAGAATAATGCCCAATTCGAAATAGCTATTTCAAAATAGTGTGTGTGGACCACGCAGCTGTGGTTATTTTGAAAAAATTGGCCTCCAGGCTTTTCACAGCTGCCCCGGTGGTCACTCTGTCTGCACTCCTCAAAAATCTATAGTTTCCCTTCCCCTGCAGCCTTTAAAGGTACAGCCACAGGGTCAAGAGCTTGTGGCACCACATAAGCCCTGACAGCCCTGTGCCACAGAGCAAGACCCTGTTAAGCTGCTATGAGCGACACCAGTGCTCCCACAGAGCCTCCCAGGGCTGCTAGCAAGCTGGCAGCAACTCCCAAGCTCCTGCCCATGGACAGAAGAAGAGGGCCATTTCCTGGTCTGGTACTGAGATCCTGGGTCTCACTGAGATCCAGAGAGTGGAGGCTAATCTCCAGGATCTCCGCACCAGGTGCAGGAACATGGGCATTTATGGCAGGATGGCCGCAAGCCTAAACCAGAAGGGTCACATGCCAGCTAAGAGCAGGTGCACATAAAAATAAAATAACTTAGGCAGACCTACACCAAGGTCAGAGGATGCAGTTCCTGGTCAGGAGCGGCACCTGTTATTTTTATGAGCAGCTGCACTGCATGTTGGGAGGGGAGTCAGTCCTTTCCCCCCACCGTGGTGGACTCTGGTCTAGAGACTCCCATCATGAGCCTCCAGGAGGGTGGAGCTGTGGTTGACGAGGAGGAAAAGAAGGAGGAAGAGGAGGAGGAGGAGAAAGATGAGGCCAATAAGGACACAATGCCCACCAACCAGGAGGTCATCCTGTCCCTGGATCTGGTACTCCCTTCCCAAAATGTTGCTCAGGGTTTGGACAAAGCTGGGGAAGGCCCATCAGGTGAATTCCATTAATTTCCCGAGACACCCACAGAGAAGGCAATGGATGGTGAGAGGTTGCATGCTTCTCCCTCAGCTTTAATATATGGAGACATACACCTATCTTGTAGAGCTGGAAGGGACCTTGAGAAGTCATCAAGTCTAGTACCCTGCCCTCACAGCAGGACCAAGTGCTATCCCTGACAAATTTGCCCCAGATGGTCCTCTTAAGGAATGAGCTCATAACCCTGGGTTTAACAGGCCAATGCTCAAACCACTGAGCTATTCCTCCCCCCTTCTCAGCCTGGGCATCACATAGAGGCCAATGAATGTGGGTGCACATGGAGTACCAGTCAGGAGCAAACAACTGCATGAGGCTGGCACAAAGGAACCTTTTGCTCCTGCTCACAGGGTTTCTAAAGAAGCCTGCCTTACTCCCAGCTCTGTGGTGGGACACCTTCCCACCACAAGCCACCACTAAGGAGGCTGGGGTCATGGACATACACACTCAGCAGTGCCACACATGGCATCCATTCCCGGTCAAGTGTGGCAAGGCGGAAGACCTTGAGTGCCTGCATGGGAACCTGCCGGGGGGAGGAAGAGAAGGGAACACCAGTAACACCCTCCCTGGCAAGCAGCATCTGCCACCCACACGCACCTGCCCCAAAACCCTTCCCCCTCTCTTCAAGTGATGAGAGATAGAAGTCTTCTCCCTATGGGGTGCTGCCACTGCCAGACTCAGCAAGTATATGGCACAGAGGGAAGAAGTGAGCTGCCCTGTCGTCTCCCTCCCACCTGCAGGCTCCTGGCCTGGCTGACATCTTCGCATGCCTGTTTGTTCCCGAGACATGGGGTATCTTTGTTATGGAACTCAAATATACTAAATTTGAAATCTCTGTGTTTCCCTTACACAGTGTTTTGGAGCAGTTAAAATAAACTTATTTGCTCGTTCTGAATTCTGAAATAAAAATGCCCAATTAAGTTTTGTAATATTTTGCATTATTCTTGCAGGGAGGTGCTTCTTCTCTTTGGAATTTTATAGTGTACCCACAGTTCTAGAACTTCTGTTTTTGTGTACTGTTCCTTTAAAAATCTGCTTCAACCGCTGCCATTCTATGAAGTACAGCTGATACAGGATGCTCAAGGATAGACTCACCGTGCTCTCATTCAAGGAACTTTTACATTAGTTTCTATTTTCATGGTTTCCCGTAATTTAATATAAAAGCAATTCAGAGTGGACAGACACGTTGAATAGATTATATTAAATGAAAAAAAGAATTGGATAAACCTGGAGATATGGTGTCTCACCGAGAAAAGAAAAATACAATTCCTGAATGCCAAGACAAAAAAATTAAAATAAATACTAAAAAAAACAAAGGAGGAATATTTAAAAAAGCAGATAAAGCACTGCAAGGAAAGTTAAACATATACAGGTTAAGACCTGGCAACTGAAATTGCTGCGATGATGAGAAACCAAGAGCCATTGACCAAATGTCTAAAATCTTGTGTGGAAATTTCAAAAATGGAAGATGGAAAAATGCTTACAACTGAGGTAAAACAGAAAAATAGATGGGCAGAAAATTTGTCTTGTATAGATCTCTCCCACTTCAGCAACAGATTTTGACAAAATGTACAAATCTCATCAATTTGACATTAACATAGATCTAGTAGAGAGAGATCAGAAATACAGCCTATAATCAAGAAAAACACTGCAATCCAAGCACATCTGAAAACCAGTTTTGCCAAATCAAATACTCAAAAACAAACTGACATCAAGAATAAGAAAGGCATCCACTAAACTCAACATGTGGCAATCAATGACATATAGCATCAGAACAAATCTGAGAAGTTTCAACTCAATCAATCTCAGTGATAACATATAGCTGTGAAAGCCAGAGATGTACTAAAGTGTTAGACAGAGAACTAGGCATTTATTTTCAAAGGTGTCTATGAAAGATTCTGGACACTGGATAAAAAGATTTCATCACCAGTGAAGAGATCCAAGAAATCACCATCCAACAGGTCATCTCCACCAACATCAGAAGGAAACACCGAATGTATTTGGAGCATGTGCGCCAAAATGTCAACACACGGGATCCTGCTTGTTGTCATCAAATGGAAAGCAACTAGCATGAGAAAACAAGGGTACCCAAGAGAAACCTTACGAACCATCATTACTAGGTAAGGCAGAACAGTTCATCTCAATAGCATGACGTAGATGGAAGCTGCAGCAAATGACAGAGAGGAATAGAATTGACTAGTTTCCTCCCTGAGGGCTAACATTGGTGCAGGAAGCATGTAATGTAATTCAAATTGGAAGTATTTTTGTTTGCTCTTTGTGAGTGAAAGAAACAATTTCAAAATTACTGGTCTGAAGAAAATGGATAGTTTCTTTAATACTCCTGCTGGTGCATACATTCATTTATTACCAAACCTTTATTTAGTTAATCCCTCCATATTGTTTCTGTGATGTAAGGGTTTTTTGTTTTTAATAGCACAGAACACACACTTTTAGACCAGGACTATGTATGCTCACATACTGTACAGGGACTAATAAAATACAAAGTGGGGCAAAAGAAGTATGTTTTCTGAACCACAACGTGCCTGGAGTTTGCAAGCATAAAAAAAGCCCTATGTAAAGTAAGAGAGTGTTTTAGTGCTATTACTTCTTTTCGGTGGTTTGTCAGTTGTCCTTACAAATTCAGGCTTAAGTGATCTGTGACTACAGTACAATTACTGTAAAAAAAAAAAAAAAAAGTCACAGGGGCTGGCCCTGAGTGACTCAGACCCAGATCTGCAACTGCAGACAATTTAAATATACCTAAAGGCAATATAGGCTAGTGGTTCCTGGATTCAGGAGCCCTGGGTTCTATTCCCAGTTCCCCCAGATGATCTACTGGGTGTATCTAAAAACATTTTATAAATAACTTAGTAAGTAGTCCTACCAGCCCTAGATGTAAAAACAGAATTAAAAACTTTAAGAGTAATACAAACGTTAAAAACAAATCTCCCAGAACATGTCTACACTAGGAAATAGTTTTGAAATAACTTATTTCAAAATAATAACACCCAAAATAATAATTTTGAAATATCATGTCCACACTATGGGGAAACCTGGAAATTAGTCCAAAGCAGGTTCCATTAATATGGACGTGTTACCTCAACATAGAGCCCCAGAAAGCAGTGGGGAGTAGTAAGTCTGGATGGTTAAGCAAAAAAAAACAAACAAAAAAACAAAAAAAACCAAAAAAAACTGCTGCACCTTTAAATTCTTGTGTCCTCCCTGCTCCCCACACCAGACGTGGCAGGGGAAAAATTGCTCCACTGGCCATCCGTCCAAAAGAAACATTTTCTGGGTTTTTTAACGGGACAGAAGATGCGATTTCTGGACTGTCAGGTGAAAACCGGATACCTGGCAACACTAAACCAGCCCCTTATTTGGAAATAATGGGCTAGCAATAACGGGCTTGGTAGTGTGTACGCTCTGCTTTTTTTAGAGTATTGTTATTCCTCGTGGAAAGCAGAAATTATTATTTTTAATAACCAGCCCATTATTTTCAAATAACAGGTTTGATATTGTGGATGTTCTGCTTATTATTTTGAAATAAAAGGAGTTATTTAGAAGTAATGCCGTAGTGTAGACCAGGGCCAAATACTCAATCAGAAAAACAGTAGAAACATTTAATTTCCAATAAAGCATATATGGAGATCTTGGCAAATCAGCCAAATACCTGGACCATTATGGATAACTGCAATGTAGGTTATTAAGTGTATGGCCAAAAGCAGCAAAGTGAATAAGCCGTTAGTGAGGCCTATATTGCAGCCTTAGTAGGAATCTAGGAGGGGAGTGCGTTGAGAGGGGAGCCAACCTATGTCCTTCTTGATAAGATCTCTGTTGAAATTGCTGCGGTATGTATTTTAGAAAAACAGGAAACTTATCTATAATCTGCCCTTTGGGTTATGGTTGTCAGGGCCCTTAAAACATGTAGACTCTGCAAAAACACATCTGTCTAACTAATGATTTCAGGAACCCTCTTGCTTAAACTTTGAAATTATTTGCTTAAGTTTTGTTATTGACATGCTATTGTTAAACTAACCCAAATAAATAAGGAGAGAACATATGGGGTAGACGGACTCTTCAGGAACACTCCATGGACACAGTTTAAAGTTCCCAGTGTCAGCTGAAAGATTGGCCAATCAGACTGCTTGTTATTGTACCAAAGACCACTACAGACATTGGTAATTGATTTGGGGAGAAAGGAAAGGTTAACTAATCTGTTGTGGGTATGTATAAGTGTTTGGGACTAACAAAGTACAGATTTAAGTGAAAATAATTTTGGTATTGTACTGTTTGTGCCAACCACCTATCAGTCGGATGGCTGTCTCTCCATTGATTTATTTCCTATCACCACCTCACCAAAACTAATAGTACCAAGATATTTGGGGTTTTAAGAACCATGGTCAGAACAGGACATACAAATAAAAACATGCACTCAAGTCCCAGGAAATTTTTACTTCTCAGGAACTCAAGTTAAAGCCATGACAGATAGTGGAAACAAAGCCTGTTTACATGTTCCCTCAGATGAGGTCAAAATTATTTTTTCCCTTCAGAGGGGGAACTGCGATGCAATGAACTTTGGAAGCTGTCGGAGTGGAGCATGCTGGGGCTGAGTCCCCCTTACTGCTCCCCCCCCCCCAACTGCCACCAGTTAGGACAGGAGGAGATGTCTCCTGCTGCCGGTATCCCGGATAATGGGTGTTGCTGGTGTAGCACCTTAACCCTCCCTGGCTTGACCCTAGAACTTGGGGTTCACAAGGGACCTGGCAGACACTTTTGGGAGCCATGTGGAGTCAGAACAAATAGAGAGCCTGCCTTAGCTCCGGACTCCCACTTAGCACCATAGAATCATAGAGCTGGAAGAGACCTCAGGAGCCCCCTGCCCAAAGGCAGGACCAATCCCAACTAAATCAAACCAGCCAGGGTTTTGTCAAGCCAAGACTTAAAAACCTCTAGAGATGGAGATTCTACCACCTCCATAGGTAACCCATTCCAGTGCTTCACCACTGTCTGAGGGGTTGGAGCATATGCGGTTGTACCTCAGTGCTTGGCTGTAAACAATGGATCGTGTGGTGTGTCCAGGATGGAAACTGGAGGCATGCAGGTAAGTATAGCGGTTGGTAGGTTTTCGGTATAGGGTGGTATTGATATGACCGTCACTTATTTGTATCGGGGTGTCCAGGAAATGGACCTCCCATGTAGATTGGTCCATGCTGAGGTTGATGGTGGGGTGGAAGCTGTTGAAATCATGGTGAAATTCTTCCAGAGTCTCCTTCCCATGGGTCCAGATGATGAAGATGTCATTAATGTAGCGTAGGTGGAGAAGGGGTGTAAGTGCTCCAACCCCTCAGACAGAGACCTACACCTACAAGATCTTCAACAAGCTTTCTGTAAACTGCGATACCCACGCGAGGAAGTGAGGAGACAGATTGACAGAGCCAGACGTGTACCCAGAAGCCTCCTGCTACAGGACAAGCCCAAGAAAGAAACCAACAGAACACCACTGGCCATCACCTACAGTCCCCAGCTAAAACCTCTCCAACGCATCATTAGTGATCTACAACCCATCCTGGACAATGATCCCTCGCTTTCACAGGCCTTGGGAGGTAGGCCGGTCCTTGCCCACAGACAACCCGCCAACCTGAAGCATATTCTCACCAGCAACTACACACCGCATCATAATAACTTGAACTCAGGAACCAATCCTTGCAACAAACCTCGGTGCCAACTCTGCCCACATATATACACCAGCAACACCATCACAGGACCTAACCAGATCAGCCATACTGTCACTGATACATTCTCCTGCACATCTACCAACGTAATATATGCCATCATGTGCCAACAATGCCCCACTGCTATATACATCGGCCAAACTGGACAGTCCCTACTTAAAAGAATCAATGGACACAAATCTGATATTAGGAATGGCAACATACAAAAACCTGTAGGGGAACAGTTCAATCTTCCTGGACACACAATTGCAGATCTAAAAGTAGCCATCCTGCAGCAAAAAAACCTTCAGGACCAGACTTCAAAGAGAAACTGCTGAGCTACAGTTCATCTTTAAATTTGACACAATCAACTCTGGATTAAACAAAGACTGTGAATGGCTTGCTAACTACAAAAGCAGCTTCTGCTCTCTTGGAATTCACACCTCCAGATCAGCTGCTAGAAGTGGGCCTCATCCTCCTTGATTGGATCCACCTCGTCATCTCCAGCCTGATCCTGGCCTGCATATTTATACCTGCCTCTGGAAATTTCCACTACATGCATCTGACGAAGTGGGTCTTTGCCCACGAAAGCTTATGTTCCTACACTTCAGTTAGTCTATAAGGTGCCACAGGACTCCTCGTCGCTTTTCCAAATCCTTCAGTCTCTCCTCATAGGTCATGTGCTCCAGACCCCTAGTCATTTTGGTCGCCCTCCACTGGACCCTCTCCAATGAGTCCACAACCTTCCTATAGTGGGGGGCCCAGAACTAGACACAATATTCTAGATGTGGCCTCACCAGTACAGAATAAAGGGGAATAATCACTTCTCTTGATCTGCTGGTAATGCATCCCGATTTGCCATTAGCCTTCTTGGCTACAAGGGAACACTGTTGACCCATATCCAGCTTCTCATCCACTGTAATCCCCAGGTCCTTTTCTGCAGAACTGCTACTTAGCCATTCGGTCCCCAGACTGTAACAATGCTTGCAATTCTTCCGTCACAAGTGCAGGACTCTATACTTGCCCTTGTTGAACCTCATCGGTTTTCTTTTGGCCCAAACCTCTAATCTGTCCAGGTCACTCTGGACCCTATCCCTGCCCTCCAGCGTATCCTACCTCGCTCCCTAGCTTAGTGTCATCTATGAATTTGCTGAGGATGCAATCCATCCCCTCATCCAGGTCATTAATAAAGATGTTGAACAAAACAGGTACAAGAACAGATCCTTGGGGCACTCCGCTAGAAAATAACTGCCAACCTGACATTGAGCCATTAATTACTACCCATTGGGTCCGACAGTCTAGCCAGATTTCTATCCATCTTACAGTTCATGTATCTAATCTATATTCCCTTAACGTGCTGGCAAGAATATCGTGGGAGATTGTATCAAAAGCTTTGCTAAAGTTAAGGTATATCACATCCACTGAATTTCCTATATCTACTAGCTACCTCATCACAGAAGCTAATCAGATTGGTCAGGCACGACTTGCCCTTTGTGAATCCATGTTGACTATTCCTGATCACTTTCCCCTCTTCCAAGTGCTTCAAAATGGATTCCTTGAGGATCCCCTCCATAATTTTCCAGGGACTGAGGTAAGGCTGACTGGTCTGTAGTTCCCTGGATTGTCCTTCTTCCCTTTCTTAACGATGGGCACTACATTTTCCTTTTTCCAATCATCTGGGATCTCTCCCGATCTCCACAATTTTTCAAAGATAATTGCCAAAGACTCTGCAATGACACTTGCCAACTCCCTCAGTACCCTAGGATTCATTAAATCCGGGCCCATGGATTTGTGTATTTTTAGCTTTTCTAAATAGTTCCTAACTTGTTCTTTCCCCACCAAGGGCTGTCCACCTCCTTCCCATGCTTTGTTGCCTAGTGCATTTGTCTTGGAGCTGACCTTGTCCGTGAAGACAGAGGCGAAGAAACCATTGAGTACTTCAGCTTTTTCCTCATCATCTGTCACTAGGTTACCTCCCTCATCCAATAAGGGCCCCAGACCCTCTCTGATCACCCTCTTATTGCTAACATGCCAGTAGAAACCTTTCTTGTTGTTCTTCATGTCCCTTGCTAGCTGCAATTCCAATTGCGCTTTCGCCTTCCTGATAACTCCCTTGCATTCTCGAGCAATATATTTATACTCCTCCCTAGTCATCTGTCCATGGGCTCACAATTTGACAGCCTTCCAGCCATCACAGGAAGCAGAATCTCTAATTCAGAAGACAAGAAGGAAACAAACACACACACACACACACACACACACACACACACACAGTTTATTTTATTTTTATTTTTTTTAAAGAGCTCTCAAGCTGTCTTTGTACAAAATAAAGAGTCATCACAGGCCTTAAGGGTTCAGAGCACAAGAGCCAAGATAATACTTAACTCCCCCCTCAGAGGTGCAGGTGGTAGGGCAATAGGGTCTTTGTACACTTCCTCTGACATATCCAGCCAAAACTGGTCCACTCTCTTTTTTTCTGTTCCTTCAGTGTGCAACAAGTATAAAAAGCAGACGTGGATGCATTCAAACCTTTATTCTCCAAAATATTTAGTTTATCTAAGTAGCTAGTCCAACATACATTAACAAAAAGAGGTGGATGCAAGAACCACAGCTAAGACAAAGGAGAACATAAAAACCACATTGTCCCACCAAGCTAGATAAAAGTGAAGGAGGAAGTGCAGATTTTTTCATTCAGCTGCAATTAATTCTGAAATATTTGGGAGTATGCAGGAGATAAACTGTTCAGTAGAGATAATTCTGTCTTCACTTACATATATACTTGGAGGATATCCAAACAATTCTCCATTGCCAACCAATCCACTAGGACTCCAGCATCACACTAATTGAATGAGGGTTAAGGATGGGGGACCACAAAAGAGAGAGCTGACTTCTCTCCATACCAGTCTTGAGAGTCTCAAACTCCCTTTCTCATCTCCTTTAAATCCTTTACCAATCACTATTACTGATATTCTTGCATGCTGTGCCCAACAAACAGTGCTGGGTATAGTAAAGGTAGACAGACATTTCTGTTATAAGCCCCTTTCCTCAACCACAAAGGCACCACTGGCTTTTAAAATACATGTAGTTTGGTCTTTTCATGTGAGCAGTGAATTTGCTCCACTCTTTCTCCGCCTACCCTGTCCTTAAGTTTTCTAAGTATGATTTCAGCCCATAAGTGAAATGAGATTTTTTTTGAAAGAATGAGTAAAATCCCTTACCAATAGTTATGCTCAGTAAAGAGGAATATAAAACACCATGGCTGAGTCTAGATTGGCATGATTTTCCAGAAATGCTTTTAACGGAAAAGTTGGGATCTTTTTGCGGAAAAGCACTTTTTGCGGAAAAGCGTCCGTGCCAATCTAGACGCGCTTTTCCGCAAAAAAGCCCCAATCGCCATTTTCGCGATTGGGGCTTTTTTGCGGAAAACAAATCTGAGCTCTCTACACTGGCCCTTTTGTGCAAAAGGGACTTTTGCCCGAATGGGAGCAGCATAGTATTGCCTCAAGAAGCACTGATTTCTTACAGTAGGAAGTCAGTGCTTTTGCAGAAATTCAAGCGGTCAGTGTAGACAGCTGGCAAGTTTTTCTGGAAAAGCAGCAGATTTTCTGGAAAAACTGGCCAGTCTAGACACAGCCCATGGGTATGTCTACACTTGCAGCCTAATTCGAAATAGGGCTGCAAATGTAGGCATTCGAAATTGCAAATCTAGCCCGAGAACTAAATATCCTGTGCTTGATTTGCATGTTCCCAACCGGGCGCCATTTTTTGAAATTGTCAAGCCCGGAATAACTGCCTGCGTCTACACGCAGCAGTGAAATGGGCGTTCAAAATAAAGCCCTAGTTCGAAATACCTGTTAAACCTCATTGCAGTGGCTGAAGTCTTAACCATTTGGCATTTTTAAAAATGTAATCACTTTGAAATTACTTCCTAAACATGTGCAGTGAAGTTTGAACACATCACACAATTTCTCCAAATGGTTTCAGCTGAATATTATGCAATCTAAGCTTTCGCTTGTTGTACTGTAGTTTTATTCAGGTGGATGCCAGAAGAAACAAATTCCACAGAAGAAACAAAAACATGTCCACAGCAATTTGTTTGTTTTTTAGATGGTGGCTGTTCAAAACTGCTAATAAATCTGGAATATCAGAAGTAGTCCACACAAAGAAGAGAGAGCTATTGGTATGAGACATATAAGGTAGTCCAAAAGGTGCAAGATACATTACTCTAGTACACGGCTGTCTTCTCTGCCTGTTTTAGGATTTGTTATCCATTTGGATGTTTTGAGAGCTATTTTGAACCAGTCCTATTCAGGCTGATGGAACCAGGAAGAAAAGTGTGCAGGAGAGCTGTCAGACTGAGGCAATTCGAAATGTGCAGTGAGTACAGATTGACAATTTGAGTTAGACCACCACATAGCCATGTTCTGGATCAATCTGGAGCTCCACCTCCCTGCTACACAACTCCTGAAGACTCTCCTAACTTAGAATCAAAGCATCCATGAATAAAGAGGCCCTCTTCATGGAACAAAATGCACATATACTATGGCTATGTCTACACTGGCAGCTTTTTGAGCAAGAACATCCATTCTTGCGCTAAAACTTGCCGAGTGTCTACACTGCACAAGCGTTCTTGCACAAGTAAATCTACAGTACAGTGTTGTAAAACAGGTCTTCTTCTGGAACAGTTATTCCTCTCCCCATGAGGAATAAGCCTTCTTACGCAAGAGCTCTTCCACAAGAGGTCAGTGTAGACAGGCAACATGAATTTCTTGTGCAAGAAGCCCTATGGTTAAAATGGCAAACAGAGCTTTCTTGTGCAAGAGAACATCCACACTGCCATGGATGCTCTTGCGCAAAAGCACATGGCAGTGTGGATGGGCTCTTGTGGAAGACTTTTTTGCACAAGAACTCTTCCGCAAAAGAGTTCTTGCGCAAGAAGCTGCCAATGTAGACGTCGCCTATCAGTTAATGACGTCTTGTTCTTAATTGTGGGCATGTAGTTTTTGCATGGAAATTTGACCAGCTTTTCTAGTTCTAAAATAATGTGTCTTTGGGCAGATATTTAAACAATCTATAGCTCATCAAACCAATATGAGTACACTACAGCCTTATATACCTAGATGCCAAACACCTACATACCATAATAACTTAGACCTTTGCCTAGAAATCTGCTCAGAAAAATGAACATCATAAAGCTTCCAGCCTAAGTAAAATTTTCAAAAGCACCTAAGTGATTTAGGATTTTTAATCATTTTAAAAGTTAATGGGACTTTAGCACTCATGTAACTTAGATACTTTTGAAAATGTTATCCCCTAAACTTTCATCCATGGATGCAATTAGAAGTCCAGGCATCCCAGACTGATTGCATGTTTCCTTGCTATACAAAACTATCTTTCTGGATGAGAAGCTCAGTGAGATGCAAAAGCTAGGAGTATTGTGTCTTTGTTAGACTCAAATCAACCTCAAGAATAGTTGAGATTGAACTTCCTTGACAGCTAGGAAGAGCAGAAATAGATTCTCCCAATACATCATGTCACATGGAATGGAAAAGAATCTGAGCACTGCTGATAAAACTTTCACAAACACAATGGCTTTGGCTATTGGAACTTATAGGAAACTAACCAACAAGCAGGATCAGCAAAGGGCTCAACATTTCACTACATTGATTAGGATCTGTCAGATGTCTGCCCAAGTGATTATAAAACAACAAATTTTTTCATTAGATCTATTTCTGTGGCTTTGTGATGGAGCAGTCAAACCCCTCACTTTCACCACCCCGAGTGAGAGGCCAGCACCGCGGATGCCGACAGCCAGCCCGAGTAAGGGTGCCGGGTGTGCAGGGGGCGGAGCCTGCCGTCGGGAGGCGTGCTCCCAGACGCCAGCATGGGACAGAGTGGGAGGTGCACCCAATTCAAAAGGGCGAGATGCCTATGGGAAAAGGGAGGAAGGACGCAAGGAGGCAGGGGGACAAGGAGAGCTCTACGCCAGATTTTAACACTGAGAGGGAGGAAAACAAAGTAAGAAAGGATATAGCTGGGGGTAGGAGAATGTACATGAGGAAGGGTAGGGTGGATACCAGTCTAATAGGTCATATTAGAGCTACAATGTCCATGCCAAATTGGGTAAAGACTGTGAGAGAGGCCAAACAGCAAAAATTTGACATGAGGAGTAACGGTAGTTTGAACTAGGAAGCCTAGTTCGAACTACCTAGTTCGTGCCCCGTGTAGCCGCGCTGCACGGGGTTCGAACCAGCGGGGTTTTAAAAATGGCGGCTCCCCGCTTATGCAAATGAAGCCCGGGAAATTCAAATCCCGGGCTTCATTTGCAAGTGCGGTATGCCTACATTACCCTCCTAGTTCGAACTAGGAGGGTAGTTTAGACATACCCATAGATATTAGAGCAATGAGAGCCATGAAAGTAGTTAAAGGGCATGAAAGTAGTTAAAGCTTCTTAGATTGTCAGCTGCTTGGGGGCAGGGACCTCTACTTTATCTGCAAAGCATCTTAAAATAAAAGATTGATGAACATCTGTCAGTTTGGTGACAACAAGTAATCCAACACATCTGGGAGACTAGATTGAGCATGACATGCAAAGGATTCTATGAAGACTGTCTCTCCTCCAGTGTTCCTATTTCTGCAAGGAGACTGTTTTCCTAGAGCCATTGTTAAAATGCTTGTTGGAGCAGACATCCCCTATTAAAAACCTCCCGCTTTTCATACATGGTTTCTCTCTTAGGCAGAATCAAGAGGTGCCACTAAGTATTAAATGTTGAAAAAAAATCTTAGGGAAGCAAAGTGACTTTGGCATTAAATCATATGCTTCATCTTTGCCACCGTTCCCTAGGGTTACTGTTACTAACGTATTTTCCCTGTTCTAATCAGAAAGTTAAACATTTTCAGACAAAGATTTCCCTTTGGAAAATGGGGTTTTATGAAAAGCAAAAATATCCCCACAGGAAGAGGTTAAATTCAAATAAATTTTGGAATTGGAAAATGTGAACATTGTTGAAATAAAGCTTTACTATTTTGTGTTTCATTTACATTTCTGAAGTAAAAAATATCTTGTTTCCAGTTTGCATATCGGATTTTTGCAGGCAAAAAGAATGATAAAATAAAGGGAAATCCCCCACCACACCTCCCCCACCCCCCAGGCCTTGCCTGATTATTCATATGCATATCTCAGACTCAACAGGCACCTATCACCCAGTTCTGTGTGGATCAGAAAACCTCCCCACCCAAAGAAAGTGCTTTCAACATAAAGCTGTGGGGAAGAGATCTTTGATGATCTTATGTCATACTTTGTTGACTGAATATTGCAGCAAAATTTGCTTGTTTAAGGGCCTTATCTAGCGTTTAGTGAATGGTTATAAAATATACTTTCAGGGCCATGGCTGCCCTTAGTCGTAGTAGAATATGAGAATCACTGTTGCTCACTGTAAAAGTCCAATTAATGAAGTAGAAAATGCACTAGGTCTGAAAAAAGATTGTAAGGAACAATCTCTGAATCCTGTCATGTTTGGATGGGAGTATATTTATCTGTACACTTGAACTAAGTCTAAATGTATGGGTGCATCTAGACAACACTCTTCTGTCTAAATAAGCTACACAATTTGTGCAATGCAAATTGCATAGCTTATTTTGAGTTAAGTCGAAAGAGCTTATTTTGAAATTTGGCACCATCTACACAGCACCAAATTTCAAAATAAGGCACCATATTGACAAATCCCTTAACCCTCGTGGAACAAGGATTACAGGGACTTCGGAATAGCACGCTCACTATTTTGGGAAAGAGCGGTCACTTTTAAAGACATCGTGTTGCTATTTTGAGATACTTCCAGTATCCCGAAATAGCAACACAGCCTAGACGTACCCTAAGAAAAGAACCAACACTCAGGAATGCTTTGCGCGTGGGTGTGTGTGTGCGTGTGTTCCACTGAATTAGTAAAACGTCCCAAGATTATTACAATTAGATCATGGATAAAGTTCATGATGAATAAGGCTGAACAGACACTGAAAAAACATGGTGCTCATTCTATCAGAAATTTCTGCACTCACCACAGTTTGGGAAGGCATAGATGTGAATATGTTATCTACTACTACTAGATAAAAATGTTTCACAATATGTGTAAGACACTGGAAGAGACACTGGGTCAAGATATATATTTGCAACCCCATCATCTCCTGTCTGATCAGATAAGCAAGGTCAGGCTCATTTGGAAGAGAACTCTGGCCCCTGTCCCATACAGGGAAAAGTTCAGCATACTGCATGAAGTGATAATGGCAATTCTATAGAAGGTTCTCATAACTCAGTATGAAATCCATAACCCAGCCTAGTGCTGAGGAATCTTTGGCTGGTGGGTGCATCATTAAAGAGTCTGTCACCCTAAAAAACAAAAAAATCAGAAGCAAAAAGATGCTTCTAACTGCTAGGCCTGTATGTGTAGCATGGGCTGTTCCCTGTCAGTACATCAGGAGAAGCAGGGGCTCAGCAGGCCAGAATACAGATTTTATAAAAACAACCTTTTACTAAAAACTTACAAGATATAGAAATAAATGAATCTTTAGGAACATTTAAACACAAGAACTTTTCCTCCCAGTGTATGCAACCCAATTATTGACTCTTTGTACAATGTTTGAGACCCTGTGTGAGAAATTCCGTAAAAAGAAGTATGCAGTGTCATTTTAGCTGTGGTGGATACCAGAGGCAAGGTAGGTGAAGTAATATCTTTTTTGGACAAGCTTCTGTTGTTGTGAGACAAGCTCTCAAGGTTATTCAGAGCTTGAAGAAGAGCTCTGTAAAACTCAAAAGTTTGTCTCACTCACCAATAGAAATTGGTGCAGTAAAAGGTATTATCTCTCCCACTTTGTCTCTAGAAAGAGAAGTGAAATTAACCCATTTGTCTTCTTTGAGCAACCTGAAAGGATTTAAAAACAGAAACACCACCTACAATTATTTCCAGTTCAGTAATTTAAGTGGTCAGTAACAAAATTCAGAATTCTAAAAAAACATAAAACAAATTACACACACACACACACACACACACACACACACACACACACACACAGCACTCCAAGGCACAGAAGAGAAGGTCATGTTCATCCTCATGTTGTAGGATGTCAGAGAATGATTGGGGTTCTGCAAAATAAGATGTTATGATTTCTGTCTGACACCACAACAGAGTTTATTTGAACTTAACTGATCTTTTTTTTTCTAATACAAGATTCACAGATCCACTATAATAGGTATTTCATCCTGCCTGCAGCTTGTGGGTAGAACTTGACCTGTCAGTCACCAGCAGCATGGGAATGCTCACCCCTGAAATTCCCTCCACTTGAGACAGCTTCCACAGCTGAAATAATTTCATCCTGTTTTCCTAAATTACAGATTGTGTTAGTTATAATTTGAAGAAAAAAAACATAGAATGTCCTCCTACTGAAAACCAGGGAATAAGTTACCCAGCAAAATAAATTTCTATCCAAAAATTCAGGTTTATTTTCGTTTCTGTCATGGAAGATCTGATTGTTTCTGGGGTGGGCTCAGTAGAACCTTATTATTCAAAGGAAAGGAAGTTCTCAATTCAGTATAGGTAGCACACCAGCAAAATACAAACACCAAGAAAACTGGTTATAGAAGTAAACAAGTCCTGGGAAGGACAAATCACATCAGGATTCCTAAAGTAGTTTGGACATCAGTGGATATCAGACTACACTGAGTACATGGAGAGAGACAGCTTTAAAACAATGTGATCCCTTCCCAGCCAGCCCCACTCCCCTCCTGACCACCCTCCTCTTCCCCCCCGCCGTTCTGAGATTAAGTGTATCTGGTATTTTTTTGAAACCCATCTGGTAACCCTAGAAATGAATGTTAAGACACTATGGAAACCTAGAACACCTTGGGAAAGTTTAGTACCCTACTGAATTAACCTAACACCAAGCAAACACTTACACAGAGAAAAAAAACCCTGACTAATACCTCATATTCACTGAGGCCCCAGCCACCCATTTTGCTTTATTTACACAAATTTGGGGAGGTGCTCCTGAGTTCAGATACCAGTGTTTGTACTTATCATCTGGGCCCATGACCTACACTTGAAGGATTTTTAAAATAAATAAAATGCTTCTCTTCTCCCAAATGAGGCATTCCACCAAATGACAGGTTCTTCCCTAGGTGTTGGGCCCATTCTGAATCAGTGGGGCATCGTCTGATCCCCTTTCAGCTAGTAGCTCAACAACAACTGTATGTGTAGCACCACTTATTATCTCTGCCAGCTGTCAGATCAGATGCCTGAGCCATCAGTAACAAACTTTCTGTGACCCCAGGCTAGTTGTCAGAAGATGGGTATGCCCGTCCAGTGAAGTCGCCTAGCTTTTGCAGTCACACAACTACACTGTGCAGGTTCAATACATTAATAAGCAGTCTATATCTCAGGCCTTCTAAGGCAGGGGCTGAGCACAGTCTCTAGGGCAGGCCCCAAAGCCACCAGGCTAGAGCAATCAACTACAGTTTTTGGCTCAGGCTTTCTAAGATAAGGGCTAAGCAATCAGTTAATATTTCTGAATTTTGCCCTAAATGTTACCAGGCAACTACCCCCCATGTGCGGGCTGAGGAATGAGGGGCTGGCCGAGCTTTCTCCATCAGGTCCCTACCCAGGGACCTCGAAGTAATGGGGACTCACACCTCAGGGTCAGTGGAAAAATGTGCAGCTGTGCAGCCCAAAGTTGTCTTTCCTGGGGCTATTTTCTGCCAGTTTTCTGGTGCTGTTCCATTGCCCCTGGCTTTTAGTCTCCCTGTCAGATGGCCCTTCCTCCAGTTTCTCTCTGGGTTCTTCTGGGGGTACTGGGGTTGCCTTTTCTCCCTGCTGCAGTCCCTCCGGAGCTGCAATGCCCTGCTCTTATACTTTCAGTCCTGCCCCTGTATTTCCTGTGGAAGGGGTAGGGTAGGACCTGCTGCACTCATCAGGGTGAGAAAACCCTTTTTGTACTGAAGGGAGGTCACTCTGCCTCGCTACAGAATGGGTGAGAATTATTTAAAAGCACATCATCTATGGACCAAAACCCCTACATCTTAAGCTCAGAGGAAGCTCCCATTGTCTACAATGGTATTCCCATGTACAGAGGGTAGGGAGAATTTGATCCTGTGTGATTAGCTAGAACAGACTTTTCTTGTATACCTTAATAGCCAATTGATTGTTTCCTGAACTAAATGTCCAGCACTGACCATTTATTCCTAGAACAAAGATCTGATCTTCAGTTGTACAGAATATGATTTAGACAGGCTAATGTTTTTCCAAAAGAGTGGTACAAGATTTACAAGAAATATATTGAGTCTTTTCACAATATAGGCTATTTAGATCTATGAGATGGAGGCTGTAGTTCAGTGGTCCCCAACGCAGTGCCCGCGGGCACCATGGAGCCCGCCGGGGCATTTGTGTGCGCCCGCCGACAACCTGGGCCGGCCCCACCCCCGGCGCAGTGGAGGCGCCGGCCCCAGGTGCACGACACGCACCAGGCCCTGGTGCGCGGTGCTCGGGCAGCCCTAGCCCCGGGGCACATGCGGTGCGCGGCACCGGTGCCGGCCCTAGGCGTGGGGCTTGGGCAGCGGCGCCGGTCCCGGGCCCACGGCACAAGGCGCTCGGGCGGCCCCGGCCCTGGGGCATATGCCAGCGCCAGGTGTAAGGGCATCCCCACCCCTGGCGTGCCTCAGGACGTGCGGCCCTGCCCCCAGGTGCCCGGCGCATGAGTGGCCCCACCCCTCGGGCGCCCGGCGCGTGAGTGGCCCCACCCCTCGGGCGCCCGGGAGCCTCTATAGGTTGGGGACCACTGCTGTAGTGCATATAAGGAACAGGTGACATCCTGTTCTCAATGTACCTTTGTACCTTAGGGATTTAGGACACTCTAAGGAGCTCATAACATGAGTAAGCTCTCTAATTCCAGAAGGCCTGCTTCACAAATTTTTATAGTTCAATTAGCTATAGTATGAATGACAACTTTATTTATAGATTGATGGCTTGGTATAAAAGAGATGATATTGATTCATACGTGTAGATTTTCCATTAACAGCAAAATTTTAGAGCTTTCTCTCAGCAGCAGGAGTTAATTTACAGTACTGGAAAAGCAGTATCCCACACTTCAAATTTAACAAAACTCAATCTAGAATTCCGGAAAGTTTTAAATGCATTCAGCACCTCTGTAGCATGCTGATGAGACACTAACTCCCCCCCCCCAAAAACACACACACACACACACACACACACACACACACACCTGACCACATCCACAGGTTGCTGTCCTGTTTAGCTTTATTGCATCACACATTTTTCAAATTAAGGGCACATCCTGGTGGTATGTGTGCTATTTCTGAAAGTGTGTAACTGGAAGCTAAGAGCAGCTGGGGAAGATTATAGGTCACATTCACTACAGCTGAGAATCCAGCCCTGTGCTTGTAATTCTCTACAAGTGAGAGAGGACTTGAGCTTTTATCCTGTCCACGAAAACTCCCAATTCCTGTCAAATTCTATAGTTTCCAGCAATGCTTCTCAAGGAGCTGCACTGGTGGGGTTAGTATGGGTACAGAAGTTTGCTGTGATAGACTAAGCCATAATTCAAGTCTACCCTGAAATTTATGTGTCTGAATGCATTGCCCAACAGTCATTTCAACTGAACCAAAGCCCACTATACTGTGTTCAGGCTTAAGACAGCTAACATGCACTTAAAGCTCTTTTCAGACTTCTTAAAGCATCAGGGCACAGACTAGGCCTACGAGGAAAGAAACTGTTAAAACTCTGTGTGGTTTGCATTTGGAGAGTATTGGGAAAACTTTCTTGTGTGAGAATGAGAGCTAAAAGATTAATAGGCTTATTTTTTCCTCTGGCTTGTAATGTTTTAATGTTGTCCTCCCAGAATTCTCTCATACTTCTTTTAAGAGCTGAAAAAGGGTATAGCTACACTACAAAGTTAATTCGAACTAACGGACGTTAGTTCGAATTAACTTTGATAGGCGCTACACTAGCGCTCCGCTAGTTCGAACTTAATTCGAACTAGCGGAGCGCTTAGTTCAAACTAGGTAAACCTCATTCTACGAGGACTAAGCCTAGTTCGAACTTACTAGTTCGAATTAAGGGGTGTGTAGCCCCTTAATTCAAACTAGTAGGAGGCTAGCCCTCCCCAGCTTTCCCTGGTGGCAACTCTGGCCAACACCAGGGAAACTCTATTGCCCCCCTCCCAGCCCCGGAGCCCTTAAAGGGGCACGGGCTGGCTACGATGCCCGTGCCACGTGCAAACCTGCCAGCACCCAGCCAGCAGACCCTGAACCTGGCACAGCTCGAGCCAGCCACCCGATGCCCTCCAGCCCTCCCCCTCTTCCCGGGACCAGGCTGGCGGCTCCCGGGAGCTTGCCCAGGACCGCAAGAGGCGGGCACCCACCTGATCCAGTGCAGACATCGTGGACCTCGTCCACGACCTCCGCACTAGGCACAGGAAAGCGGCCGTCTAGGGTAGGAGAGCTGCCAGCCTGGCCACCCAGGAGCAGGTTTGCATGAAAATCAAGGTGGTCCACTGAGACCCCCGACCCTGAGCCCTGAGCTTAGAATGTCCGTACTGGGTCAGACCAAAGGTCCATCTAGCTCAGTAGCCTGTCTGCCAATAGCGGCCAACCCTAGGAACCCTGGAGGGGATGGACCAAAGACAGTGACCAAGCCATTTGTCTCGTGCCATCCCTCTCCAGCCTTCCACAAACTTCGGGCAGGGACACCACTCATAGCCCCTGGCTAATACCACTCCATGGACCCAACCTCCATGAATTGATCTCACTTCTCTTTAAACTCTGTTCTAGTTCTAGTCTTCACAGCCTCCTGCAGCAAGGAGTTCCACAGGTTGACTATTTGCTTTATGAAGAAGAACTTTCTGTTATTAGTTTGAAGCCTGCTACCCATTCCTTTCCTTTGGTGTCCTGTAGTCCTTCTATTATGGGAACTAATGAAGAACTTTTCTGTATGCACCCTCTCCACCCCACTCATGCTTTTATAGACCTCTATCATATCCCCCCTCCATCTCCTCTTTTCTAAGATGAAAAGTCCCAGTCCCTTTAGCCTCTCTTCATATGGGACCTGTTCCAAACCCCTCATCATTGTAGTTGCCCTCCCCTCTCCCACCCTCTCTCTTCCCCTCTCCCACCTCCTTTTCCCAGTCGCCCCGAGTTTTGTTCAATAAAAAGATATTCTATTGAAGTAGGAATAAGAGATCCTCCGGAATAGGGCTTTATTCCGGAGGATCAGGCCAGTCTAGATGCTTTTTCTCCGGCTTTTCCCCAAGCCGGAAAAAAAGCGGTGGACATGTTTATTTAAATCCACGGGGGATATTTAAATCCCCCGCGGATTTCCCTATTCCCACTTTCAAAATTAGCATGCCCCTTCCGAAGAAGGGGCCAGTGTAGACGTAGCCCCAAAGTTTAGGTTTCTAAAATTTTTTTTGCAATGCAGATTACAGTTCCCACATAATACATTCTTAAACAATAAACACAGAGGCCAACAGTGTGCACAAGGAATTCAAATCTCTGCACACAGATGTAGTGAAATAACAGTACTGAAAGCCTGGAAACAACAGTTTAAACCTTGTCATTACTTTGTGGCCTTACGCATTTGAAGCAATTACTCTGCCTCAGTTTCCGCATACGTAAATCAGAAATAATAGCTTCCCATCACAGAAGGCGAGATGGTTGGAAAATGAGCAAATCTGCTTGTGAATAAATTTAGTTTGTCAACTGATAGGGAAAAAGTGTTCTATAGCAGTTTAATTTAAGAATAGTTCTTCTCCCAAGTGTGTTGCAATAATTTGTTCTGTAATTTATTAATTTTTTTATGTAGGCAACTACATATTTTCCATCACTGTAGCTCAATGAAGGACAACTGAGGTTTGTGAGTGGGTTACATGAATGGCCCTCCTTCATCTCAGTGGACCACAAGATTGCCATAACCAACATAGTCTCCTGAGATTAGGTAGTTTTTCTAACTGCGCTTGCATGCCTAGAATTTGCAGCATGTGCCGATTGAACCACACCAGCACTTTGATTGGATGCAGAGGGAGTGCAGAGTTTTCACAATGTTGTGTGCAATCATCCCGCACCTCATTTGGTGTGCGTGTTACTTTTGTAATACTGTTAGGAAAAAACCTACACAGACAAAAACCAGCAGAATCTGGCAACTCTGCCTGGACAACATTAAACTAAATACCTGGTGGACCACACACAGAACCCCACTGCTGGAGCTTCTTGGAGCATCTCCCAAGTATATGAAAATAGAAATAGCTTCAAACTTCTTCTCTTTGTGCCTTTTATTAAAAATGTTAGGCATCAGAGTATAGTATTTTTTTATAATTAACTAGTGTTTTGTTTATGAATACTGTTGAAAGAATGGTGTTAATAGCATAGGATAGATATAGGCCTGGAGCAGTTAGAAAATATACAAATTTCCACATATTTATCTCCATTCTTATCTTTAATATCACTGCTATTCTAGACTCTGATCCTGCAGACTAAAATGTGTTCTTCGCTGTGTATCTTCTCAGTCAACTAACAGGGACTTATGAGAACAACTATTCATATGCCTAAATCTTCCAAGATCAGGACCCCAATGTTTTCATTTGACTAAATAAAACATCTGAAAGAAAAAACTTGAAAAGTAAGTACTTATTTTTTTAATTCCTTATATGAGCTTCTCTGCTCCCTATGTGAGGTTTATAGGGGTCTTTCCAAGAAGGAAGAAATTGACTAGGGAAGGCAGTAGAAAAAAAAATAACAGTCAAATGCACAAAGCCCACTGAAAACAAAGCAAGTGTTGGTTTGTTTGTTTTTTCAAGTTAGAGCAAGGTTAGAGCAAGGATGGGCAATAAGTTTTGATGGGGACTACTCCAAGATTTTGGTAAGTCATCAATGGTCACTTTTCTACAGCGAGAGGGCAGGGTTTGGAACACAGGTTGATTGTAGAAAGAAGATGCAGGAGAGGGTGTAGAGGCTGAAAGGGAGTTTGGATGAAGGAGGGGGTTGTGACCTGGGACAGGGGATTGGAGTGCAATGTGCAGAACGGGGTATGGTGCAGGAGAGGATTCAGGCCCTGTGACGCTCCAGTGGTGATTTAAAGAACTCACCCATTGATGGTCCTGAACTTTTCTAATCTGTGGAGACTGGATGTTTGATAGGACGGGGAGCCAGTTGACTGGAGTCAAATGGAATATCCCTGACACTATGTGCATAGCATTATTGAACTGAGTGTCAGAGATTTTAGTGTGACTGCTATGAGAGCTCACTGGTGCCTAATACTCAGCTGCAGCATACACCAAGTACAGTACTTGTTACAGTTTATAAGGTCTGTGGACTGGAGCCTATGATTTTCTGCCCAAGACATTAACCTTCACATGGTACTTCTGTTAACTGTTGGTGTTTTTTATAGCAATGTTGTCTTTTGGCCACTTGACATTGTATTATCAACCTCCCAGTAACAGTAGAACAACTGGTGGAAAGACCATACTTAAAGAGTGGTTTATTAATGGTTTTTCATTAAACTGGGAAGGTATATAATATAATATAATATAATATATGGAGATATACCTATCTCAGAGCCGGAAGGGACCTTGAAAGGTCATTGAGTTGAGTCGAGTACAGTCCCCTGCTCTCATAGCAGGACCAACTACCATCCCCAATAGATTTGCCCCACATCCCTAAATAGCTCCCTCAAGGATTGAGCTCACAACCATGGGTTTAGCAGGCCAATGCTCAAACCACTGAGCTATTCCTCCCCGCAATAGACTAGGATTCTCAACAATTATATGAACAATGGAGTGAGGCGTATGCATATAAGTTTAGTAAATGACACTAAGCTGGGAGAAGGGGCAGAGCACTTTGAAGGTCAGAATTCGAACTCAAAACAAAGTAGACCTTAACAAATTAGAGGATTGGTCTGAAATTAACATGATGAAATAGAATAAACACAAGAACAAAGTACTTTAGTTAGGAAGCATAAATAAACTTCTAGAATACATTTTATTGTTCCTCCCAGACACCAATTCCCCCAGCTTTTTCCCATATGAATTCAATGCTCATGGAAAGTACAGAACAAACATGCAAACTCTAGAAATTGAAGTCGTCTAATTAACGGGGGGAAAAAGATACATTCCCTTATATTGCTCCAATTAATGTGTCTAAGCCCCCATTTATGATGACTGCTTCTGAAAGTGAAAGGTTAGTGCACTTTCTAGGCCCATTCATTACTTGGCCATTTTGCAAAGACTGTCCCAAAAGTGCTAATTATTGCCAAATGTGACAGCTGTTTGTGAGGCATGGACACCTTTCCACTAGGAAATGCACGGAGACCAGTCTTAGGCAACAGGTCAGCAAAGGTAAGAGTCTGCACATGACAGTCATTACTGAGTTATGGTTTGATTATAAATCAGCAAAAAGGCAATGCATCATACTATTAACCTCTGCATTGCCAAATGTTCAGCATTGATGAAATAATTTTAATTAAAAAAGGAAATCAAAGGCTTGATGTGATCTTTTCCCATTTCTCATTGTCATGGCAATAGATTTCTACAGTGATCAAAATACAAACAAAACAACAAGCACAATTTTAGTACTGTAACATTTTGTTGAGTTTCATCCCAAGTTGGGATAAGAACTTACAATACAAAGCAGCAGAAGATAAAATATATTAAAGTGAGACAACATAAGCCATTCAACTGGCTTTTTCAAAACCTCCAGTCACACCATGACTGAAACCCATTTAAGCAAACCACAATTAAACATTCAATAACTCTAACTCCCGCTACTCCAACTCCTAATGAAAGGAAGTTTGAAAAATAAAAAGTACAGCTTTCGGCTATCACAGGAAAATACAATCAAAGTCTGATATTGCTGTGGAATTCTTTTCCTTCAGATAAATAAAATCAAAGTTGTGAAGAAACAGATTCTGCAGCAAAATGACACTTACTACAGATGATCTTTTAATTAGAGGTTGTCTATATCAGAAAGAAAATATATCATTGTAACTACATCAATGCAGACACTCTAGTGCAACCTCTTAAATTGGATGAATTTACCAGCACAAAGAAAGGGCTTATAGGAGTGCAATTTACCTGGTTAATTACCACTTGACAGTTACAAAGGGGCACATTTTCCTAATCTAGATGCCTTTAACTTTGACAATACACCTGGACACTTGATTGATGCAACTGGAAATTTAAATATACAAGCATGAGTGGAACCATGTCAGACACAAAACAAAAAGGGATGAATGAATCAATCTATCACCAGTAACAGCAATGTTATCACACAGAGTCAGTCTTCCAAGTTAGAACAGTTAGGGTTTTCCAGGACAAGACAAAAAAAATTGCAAACTTCTCCCATCACTCAGTAGTAATGGCAGTTCAGATGTGCAGACTGCTGTCTTACTTTGTACAGAAGCCACAATATGACTAGTTTGTATTTCATTGCCAAGTTTTTCAACAGAGGCAGTGCTCCTGGCCCAAGACTGAACACAGCAGGCTTGCT
Organism: Pelodiscus sinensis; assembly: GCF_052426305.1. NCBI lineage: Eukaryota > Metazoa > Chordata > Testudines > Trionychidae > Pelodiscus > Pelodiscus sinensis. The sequence goes on along the minus strand of NC_143052.1, from coordinate 23,403,983 downwards.
TCAATGCAAGATAGACATGAATAGGCTGTTTAAATTATCTCCCCGACAAAACTGTTTTGTTCCTACTGTTAAACAATTTGGTTTCATGAAGGCTACCTAGTCACTATATTCACTAGCAGTCAGAGTCACAATGAGAAGAAGCAAAGGTACCAAATGCAGTCAGACTTTATCAGATGGTTCAGAGGCCTGTTCAATAATGAGACTGATATGTGAAAGGGTGGATTTGTATCAGAAAAAGGGCAGAGCTGCAGCTAGCCTCACAACCACAATGGAAGAAAGGTGATGTCTTTTATCTTTAAAATTATAAGGCTGTGTCTAGACTGGCAAGTTTTTCCGCGAAATCAGCTGCTTTTGTGGAAAAACTTGCCAGCTGTCTACACTGGCTGCTTGAATTTCCGCAAGAACACTGACTTCCTACTGTCTGAAATCAATGTTTCTTGCGGAAATACTATGCTGCTCCCGTTCGGGCAAAAGTCACTTTTGCGCAAAGCTTTTGCGCAAAAGGGCCAGTGTAGATAGCTCAGATTTGTTTTACGCAAAAAAGCCCTGATCGCGAAAATGGCGATCGGGGCTTTTTTGCAGAAAAGTGATTCTAGATTGGCACGGATGCTTTTCCGTAAAAAGTGATTTTGCGGAAAAGCGTCCTTGCCAATCTAGATGCTCTTTTCCGCAAATGCTTTTAATGGAACATTTTTCCGTTAAAAGCATTTGCAGAAAATCATGCCAGTCTAGACGTAGCCATAAGGTTTACCCGCTGTTGCTTGGGTCCTTAGCTCCAATCAGTTTTGTTTTTCTTCATTTAAATCATTGTTCTGGGGAGGGACTAGGCATGAGGGTTCAGTATGCAGGCTGCTCTGGGGAGAGAGGATAACCCGAGCCCTCTCATCACAGCAGGTTGGGGCCAGGTGAGAAGTGCCTGTCCATTGCCACTGCAGCTGACAGAGCTGAGGGTGGAGTGCATGTCCCACAGCTGGAGGACACACAGATATGCAAACAAACAAACTCTCTGAAATAAACAGATATAAACTGTCTCTTTTTCCGTCCCTTCCCTCTGCTGGCCCAATGGTGTTCTAGCTGTCCTGGTCCCCATCTTTGGTCCCTTGCTCTGTGGTCAATCTGCACTATAACTCCCTCATACTCCTCCTCCCTTTCCATTTTATGAGAAACAATTGAATTCCAGGCACATCCCATTATCCTGGCACAATCAACCCCTGACCTTGCTTTAAGTTATAAGAGGAAGCTGCATATCATATATAGTGGTTCTTGCTCCTACCATTTTGGAAGAACAAATGGACTCTCAGATGAAGGGATGGACAGACAAATAGATGCACATTTCTAAAATATATAGTAAGATGGGAAGGAATACTGAGTTGGAGAAGGTAAATTACACAGAGCTAGTAGGACAAATGATGTCACAAATTGGTTAGACACTGGGCTAGGTTTCAAGAGATCAGCATTCAATTCCCAGATCTGCTAGAATTTGTCACTGGACAAATGACTGACATCTCTTTTTGCCTCATCTCCTTCCCTGTCATGCTAGAAAAGTTTGAAACTGAAATTGCAGAAAGTTTAAAATAAAACACCACCAGTGCACACATGCACACACATCTGCAACACTGAAGTTGTATTACCCAAGTGTAAAAACTTACCACACAAATCATTAGTCACAACATGCATGGTTTTGTTTTAGCTGAAAAAATAACCCTCCAGTGTTTGTTTCACTTAATAGTGTATTAGTGGAGTCTTAAGTGCAGCTTAATACCATTTGTGATGAACCTTGAAAAACAACAAGATAGTAGAGTACCATGATTCAAATTTTGCACATAGGTGGAAATATATTTAGTACTCAGTGTTTCAGCAGTATAGACCTTGGAAGTGATGACCAATTTCACACTTGGAGCCTTCTGTGCAGTGATTTAGACGGGTGATGGGGATTCAAACTCTCTTTGATCATCAATAAGGCTATGTCTAGATTGCATCCCTTTTTAGTAAAAGGGATGCAAATTAGATGTATTGCAATTGCTAACAAAGCGGGGATTTAAATCTTCCCCGCTTTATTAGCATAAAAATGGCTGCTGCTTTTTTCGGCACGGAGCTTTGCCGGAAAAAAACGCAAGTCTAGATGCGGATCTTTCGGAAAATAAAGCCTTTTCCGAAAGATTCCTTATCCCTTACTTCAAGAGGGATAAGGGATCTTTCGGAAAAGGCTTTATTTTCCGAAAGATCCGCATCTAGACTGGCGCTTTTTTCCGGCAAAGCTCCGTGCCGACAAAAAAGCGGCAGCCATTTTTATGCTAATGAAGCGGGGGATTTAAATCCCCCGCTTCATTAGCAATTGTGATACGTCTAATTTACATCCCTTTAACGAGAAAGGGATGTAGTCTAGACGTAGCCTAACTTTGCTAAGGAAAAAATGAATTGAAAATATTTTTCCAAGTTTAACCTGAATTATTTGAAACCAGAATTTCACAGACTATATGCATTGATAATGTACTTGTTCATTGTGGAGCCATTTATCAGTTTAACAGCAATGGTGAGTAGATATTTCTGACTTACTTGTGGAGTTGAAAAAATAAAACCATGCAACAGTCTCAATATGTATACAGGACTCTAAAATTGTCACCGTATGTAATACATTCTGACTGTAGAAATGTGGGCATTCATAAAAACTTGCTAGACTGCCTAACTTACAGCTATTTCAGCAACTATGTAATTACACTCAGGGGCAGATGACTGTTTTGCAGGGCCCCAGGCAGCATAACTCCGCGGGGCCCCCCCTGTGCCACGGCGCATGCGCGGTGGCGCCACGACGCATGCGCGGTGGCGCCACGACGCATGCGCGGGGCTTTAAGCGCGGGGCCCGGGGTGGCCGCCCAGTTCGCCCTGCCCTATATCCGCCCCTGATTAAACTATTCTACGCATATATTAAAAGAACATAAAGGTGGCAAAGTCAAGCAGTCAGAAGCTAGAAAAAGCCAGAATTAAGTTGGCCTGTACAGAAAGATTAATACTGAAGTAGATACCTGGCATGGAAACTTTCAACCCAAGCTATTAATGTTAAGGTTATAAGCAACTAAAAACAGGGCCTTATTATGGTAAGTGTTGAATAACCTTATTAATAAGCAGTTCTTCTATAATAAACTGTTGGGGCTGGATTCTGTTACTCCCTTTCTGCACTTGGCATTTTAAGTCACTTTTGCACTCCTCATAGTCTAAGGCATAAAGGCTCCTTCCTTGAACTCTAAGAGCAGTCCTTTGATATGACCATAATGTCCACTTTACTTCTCACAGACCTGCTACCCAGAGAATGTTTCGTGTCACCTGAGAAAACAACACAGTGGATGCACAGGATTCCACATAGGGCCCTCTGGTTAAGATGATGACTTGTTTCTCTGAAGAGCCAGCAACTCACTGATCATTACAATAATTTCAACATGTAAGGAAAATATTTAAGGAGTGATGAGGTATCTATATGTATCTCAAAGCCTTCAAGTGAAGTCACGTAACCAACAAATGACATGTCTTGTATAGGTTCTTTTCATGGCAGACAGTTATCTCCCTGTCTGATCATTATGTGTCTCACAATGGCGTTCAAGACGAGTTGCTATAGAAAGATCTTGAGAATAAGATGGATGCAGAAGGTCACCACTAAGGAATTATATAGGAAGATGCAGTCAAAAGAGAACCTACTGCAGAAGGTTATACAATGGAAGTTACAGCTCTTCGGGCATATCTGCAAAATGAACGATGAGCGAAAAGTTAAGACCTTGGTATTTGGCATAATGAATGGTCTGAATAGGAGAGGCAGACCCCACAGAGAACGGGCAGATGATATAGTAGATTGGTGCAGAGCTAGTCTACAGAAACTAAGCCACTCTGCACTGGACAGGAAAAGATAGAAGCAAATAGTGAGAGAGGCATCGGACACCAACAGGCTTTGAGCCCTTGGTTGTTGATGATGATGATGAATGAAAGTATGGTTGCCAACCCTCCTGGACTGTGATGGGCCTGAGTCTCCCGGTGACTATTAAAAGCAATCTGAAAGATATTAATCAATAGGCAAGAAGTCTAGTGAGTAGCACAGCTGAACAAAGACATGCTCCCTACCTGCCTGGGCTCCACATGGCTCCCAGAAGTAGCCATCTGCCCCAAGCACTGACTCCACCGCCCCAGCACATGCCCCAAGCACCAACTCCACAGCTCACGTTGGCCAAGAACTGTGGCCAATGGGTGCCTACCAGCAAGGGCAGCATCTGCCAATAGGTGTGGCAACTACTGCCAGTGGTGGCATATAGAGACTTCTGATCACCCCTCAGCCTAGGAGCTGGACATGCTGGCCATTTCTAGGAGCCACCCCAGGTAAGCACTGCCCAGCTGGAGCATATATCCTAACCCAATGTCCCAACCCTGAGCCACTCCCCACACATAAGCTCCCTCCCAGGGCCCACATCCAAAACCTCCTCCTTCATCCCAAGTAGGGATGTAATCATGTGGTTGATTAACTGATAAGCAAAAGTTTATCAGTTAATTCTATAGACCACATGCATTCCCTCCCCCCCAGTACATTTTTAGCAGGCTAGCCAGCAGCCTGGCTCAATCCTATCTTGCGCCGGGTTCAGGACCTACCCCTGCTGCAGCTCTGGATTTACAGTGTATTAGGAGCCAGGCAGGCAGCCCAGCTCAGTTCCGGCTCATGCCGGGTATGGTAGCTCAGACCACCTCCCACCCCCCGGGACAGGGGCTGCTGCCACCCTGCACTGCTGCCTCTGTATCAGAGGCAGCAGTACAGAGCAACAGGCAACCAGTCCACAAGGGGAGATGTTTTTTTAAATGGCTCCCTCCACAGACTAGCTCCCATCAGGCACCCCGTGCTGCTGCTTCTGATACAGAGGCAGCAGCATGGAGTGGCAGGTGGCTCCTTAGGAGTGGGGCTGGAGCACACTGGCTGCCAGCCCCATCTTCACGGACTATAGAATAGCCAACTAGCCGATAAGAATTAATGAGGTTAATCGACTATTCAATTAACCAATATTTAACATCCCTAATCCCAAACCCTGAGCCCACTTCTACGGTCCACTCTTCTCTGCCCTAGCTTGGAGTCCCTTTCTGCATCCCAACCCCCCCTCCCCCCCCCCGCCAGATTCCTTCACCCTCATACACTCTAAACCCCTCATTTTTGGCTCCAGAGTTCTCAACCCCTCCCACACCCCAATCTTCTGCCCTGACCCAGTGAAAGTGAGTGATGGAAGGAGTGGAGGTGTAGTGAGCTGGGGACGGAACCTCAGAGAAAGGGCATGGCAAGGGTGTTTGGGTTTGTGCACTTAGAAAATTGATAATCCTAAATGTAATCTTATTTATATATAATGAGCCAGATATGGATTAAAAGGGGGTTTTTTAATTGACAAGAGAGACACCAGGAGTGGAGAGGAAGAGGGGAAATCAGTAGAGGGGTTGCCCTGTTTAAAAGAAGAATGAAGGACAATTCTGATATAGCTAATGGTATCAAGCTGTGCCCTGTCTATTTCACTGGGGATACAAGTTGACAGCATGATTTGTTTCATGAATGGATGCTCACACCAAACCTGGCTGTAAAATGCTGGAAGGACTAAATTGGGTGAGCATTGCTTTATAAGACAGAAAATAAATATCTAGTTCAGTAATTGTATGTTAGGATAATCAGATCTCAATTTTATTGGGGCAGGCGCAGTATTTGGAGCACCTATTTATTACTCACTGCCCCCATTCTAGTTTTTCACTTTCTATCTGGTCACCCTCGTCTAGATTCTAGAATACACATTATGATTTTATGTTATATGAACTTCTAAATACTTCTATATGCTTTCATTCAAATCCCTGTAGTTCCTCACAAGTACAGAGGATAATGCTTGCTTAGACAGCTGATAGGATGTGCTCATATCCATATATACACTCCGGAAGTATCATAAGCCCCTATTGGAAAATGGAGTAGAACTGTGTTGCAGTACATTTCAGCCACAGCTAAAGCACACTCCCTATCTACACCGTATGCTAGAAGCTGGGAATAGGGCAGAGCCTTCACAAATAGTTATCTACTAACCAGGGAGTGTTCCTGTATAGAGGCAATTTGCACCCACTTAAGGATCTTTATGCCAATAAAGAAGTGTAAAGGAATCTTAGCATAACTGGAAATCAGTCACTTAACAATTAGGCTCTGGTCACTTGTGCTATAAAAGGTGACATGAAAAGAAGTCAAATGCTTTTTTATTTTTGTGATGCATAAAGAAAGCTGGTAGCATACATTACACCTTTCTACCTCATCCAAACATAAGCACAGGTGTTATATTCTGACTTTTGTTTTTGGAGGATTCCTTCAATGCCTCAAAATTACAAACGTTTCCTCAGCCCTTAATTCAAAGTATGTGTGTCTGCGTGTGCATGCATGTACACATGCACAGGGGAGAAGGGAGTGTCAATCCTGAACAGAAAAAAAAAAATCTATTATGGATCTTCATGCTGTGAGTGATATTGTGCCATCTTAATAAGACACAATACTGCAGGAGAGCAAAGATGGGGATATAGAAGAAATGTATCTAAAAATAATGCTATAGATAAACAAAAAAAATGTTTATGTACAGTCCATAGAAATGCCGCTGTTTCATCTAGTACTAATAAGGCTGGGAGATCCAGAGAAACCACTGTAAAGCATCAGATTGCTTTGGTGTTCCTGCTTCAGATTTATTTGCCCAAGAGGTTTTCACTTTCCCTTTTTTGCTAAGTGGTCAGCACTTTCTATCTTCTTTTAAATGGAACCTATGTGTTTCAATAGGGCATGTGAATAAATGCTTTACTGAATGAAGGCCTAAGCCCTCCATTCTTCTTCTAGAAAACAGCAAGTATTTTAGCTAGGTTTTCTTATTTAAATCAGTGGTGAAACAGATGACATTTAAATGTCCATCATTATACTAAATCAGTAACAGTCCATTGGGATAAATCAAGAGAAAGTCGCACCTTTGAATTACTGTTTCAGGGTTAACTGCAGATAGATTGATTGTCTGAGCCTGAATATTAATCTGTAGCTTGTTCATTTTTGAAAGGTTATCTTTACAGCCATAAAGCCTGCACATTTCAGTTGTCAAAAAGGCGAGCTTAGATTAGAGTGTACAATTCTACTCAAGGGATGGAATCAGCAAAGTCTATGCCTGTAGAATATCAGGCTATACCTGGATGAAACAGGAGTCTGGCCATTGACTTCAGTAGAGGCAGGATGTCTCCCCAGGCCATTATTTATAGTAACAGATCTTAAAGCTAAGTTAAGATAACATTCCTTTCAAAGATCCTTGAACATAAACACAAATATCTTATGTAAGTCACCATCTGTGCTTGAATTTCACTAGAACAATCCAGGAGTTCAAAAGATATGTTCAAAGATGACTCAGATGACTACCTACAGGGGGAAGGAATATTTGATAACAGGCTCTTCAACCAATGAGATAAAGGCACAACAAGATCCAGTGACTGGAAACTGAAACTGAACAAATTCAGGCAGGGAATAAGGTGTATTTTCATTAACCACTTGGAATGAATAATCAAGAGTTGGAGGATTCTTCCTCACCAGTGAATTTTGAAAACAGGATTGGATGTTTTTCGAAATGATTTGCTCTAGCTCAAGCAAATTATTTTGGGGTTGTTTTATCACCTGTATGTCTCAGGGATCACAATATTCCCTTCTGGCCTTAGAATCCTTGAATTTAAAGGAGTACTAAATTATTTTTATATACTTAATATTTTAAGTATGCTCTTTGCACCTTGTTTATTACTCTCTTAAAAGCTCAAAGACCATTCTTCTTTCTATAGCAGTTGTTTTATTCAGTTTTTCCAAAAAATCTTAACTTACATCCACACTGCAATCACGTTCTTCCAAAAGAAAACTGAAAGAACAGAGGGGGTTTTCCGACACTGGTAATCCTCATTCTACGAGGAAGAAGCCTTTTTCCAAAAGAGCTCTTTCACAAAAAGGTGTGTGTAGATGGGGAAGAGGGAGTTATTGCGAAAGAAGAGCAGGCCACTCCGTCCATAGTAATCACAGCTGAAATGTGAGACAGTATCCACACTGAATGGATGCTATCTTTCGAAAAAAGTAGATTGCTTTTTTGATGCGCTTCGGCAGTGTGGATTCTCTCTTTCGGAAGAAGTTTTTCTGGAAGATCTCTTCCAGAAAAGCTTCTTCTGAAAGAAGCCTGCAGTCTAAACGTAGCCTAGATTGCTGAACCTATTGCTGTGCTTAAGCTCTCTGTTTGCTAAGCACTGTTGTCAGAGACTGAAGAGGAACTGCTCCTGTTTTGTAGGAACACAATCATGTATTTCGCTTGCGGACTCTCTTCATCCATAAGAAACATCTCCCTGTCTTTGATCCTATTTTGAGGTCTATTTGTTTTATTTTTTTAAAAAGTAAAGTCCACACAAGCCCTCGGTGGGATTCAAAATAGCTAATGAAACTTAAATTTATGTTAGCTTTAATTTTGGGCCAGATGATAAGAATAAGTTGAAAGTTCTATTGGAAGAAATGATTTGCCCCATCTGAAGGACTGTCCCACAGTGTTTAAAATATAAGCATAAAACCTAGGGGGAAAATATAGATAATCTAAGTATTCTGGGGTTGGAGTTTCATACTTGCCTCCATTTCATTCTCCTTTGCCCCCAAACTTTTTACATAACCGTGACAGAGTTTAAAATTATACGTGATCTCTACAACATTTCAAAATAAAATCTCATTTACATATTTCGTTACACAGAAGAACTAACACATAGAATATGAATAATGTTCTCATATTTTTCTTTTGGTATTATGTGAAGGGGAAAACATTTGCAATTACCCTCTCTCACGTATTGGAGTCACTAATGATTTGCTTGGATATCTAAATTGAGCTCTATTTTTCCACCATTAGGTGGCACTAGCAATGTTTATATTCATTTTTTATATATTCTGTTATGTCCATAAACCTTTTTTGGAGCATATTTTATTGGCACCACTAACTAATAAGACATTACAGAATCCGGCTTACGAAGTGCACTCAATTTATCAGCATGTGTTTCATTTAAATGTCCTTTAATTATTAAACCCCTTGGGACAGTATTTTCTAAAACTATATATTGATTTAATGCCATAAGAAAAGATTTTTTGGTTTAATCTTTAATTACTTCACTTGAACTTGCATCTACTTAACAATAGTTACTAGCAATATTCTCATGTTCCAAGAAGAAACAAGTCAGCCTTTGGAACTGACTGAATTAACATCTGTTCAAATTCAGAACAGGTAGTTAACATCAATAAATGCACTGCATTTAAGACTACAGACCTGCAAACATAAAAGTACATGTGCTACATTACCCACAACACCCTTGTCACGAGTAGCTTCGTTGAACATACAAAATTATGAACAACCATAAAAGTTATTCAGTAATACTTTATTCAAATGTAATTCTATGATTCATGAATAAATACACACCAAAGTAAAGCACAAATTAAATTAAGGACAGAATCAGATCCTGATCACACTACATGGCATACGTTATTTTGTATATCATTCAAAAGTTCCATATACAAAAATTTAATGCCTTAATCCTAACATTAATTTATAATAAAACATACAGATATCTAGATTAGCATTTAAATTCTGGTTAATAAATCTACATAATAGGTGTTGGAAATGCTCCACATAGTCAACTCTAAATAGAAGGCCACAAGAAAGGAGGCATATTACATGGGTTATCATTTTAAAATCCATTTTCCATCCCCCACAGTAGGGAGACTAACTGGATCTAGGCTTGCATCCTACTGGTCAAGCTATATAAATCAACAATTAGCGCTGTTCATGTGTAGACTCTTCCCCTATCCCCCAAACATGAATTTGAATAAAAAAGAAGTCAAGCCCGCCACATTGGGACTACTAGATGCAACTTCTTCCTTCCCATTCCAATTATCAGGGAAACCATGAAGTGATAATCTTTCTGGATGACTTTAAAAACAACAGGGCCAGTCAGACAGGCTTTGGGTTTGATTCAAGACATAGTTCAGCCAGGTACCTTCACACATGTGTAGTTTTAAGCATGTGAAGTTACTGGGACTACTCAACTGTTTAAAGTAAGAAATGTTTAAGTAGCTTGCAAAACATGTGCCTGAGAAATGGAAGTGCTAGCCACATTGTGAGACTCACAGAAGGTCATACAATATCATCTGCGTCTACTTTAACTCTACTGCCAAAGAAATGCCTCTTCTTTGTAAAAGAAAAAGAGCATCAACTCCAGCTCTACTAAGTGTAAGGAAAATATAAATACTCCTCAGTATCTAGATATTAAGAAACTATCAGCAATGGGTATTGCATAAGAACATAGATGAGTGGACGACAGGAAGTAGGCTGCACAACGGAGGGCCTTTCAAGGTTTGCATGAATTCACATGCAGCTATAGTGAATATTTTGTTTAACAATCGCCTAAACTTTCTGGGCAAACAACAAGATAGAAATTTATTTTGTGCTTTATCTTTAAACATAATCTAAGAGTATGAGTGGCATGTAATATTGTAGGATCTCACTGATAAGACTAAACCTTGTCATATTAATCTCTGAAATTGTATTTTCAACCCACTAGTACATCTGACCTTGAATGTCAAAGTCTATAATTTGTTGACATCACTTATGACTGCAGTACTGAGAACTAAATTAAAAGAATTCCATTTCAGATTATGTGTAAAACTATAGCAGACACTGAATGATCTCCCATTTAATGTAAGAAATAACCAAAAGAATGTGTATCTATAATCACTGGCTGTCTCTAGACTGCATCCCTTTTCCGTAAAAGGGATGCAAATTAGACACATCGCAATTGCAAATGAAGCAGGGATTTAAATCCCCCTCGCTTCATTTGCATAAACATGGCTGCCGCTTTTTTCTGGCTGGGGGCTTTGCTGGAAAAAAACGCCAGTCTAGACGGGGATCTTTCAGAAAATAAAGCCTTTTCTGAAAGATCCCTTATTCCTTATTTTAAGAGGAATAAGGGATCTTATGGAAAAGGCTTTATTTTCCGAAAGATCCCCATCTAGACTGGCGCTTTTTTCCGGCAAAGCCCCGAGCCGGAAAAAAGCAGCAGCCATGTTAATGCAAATGAAGCGAGGGGGATTTAAATCCCTGCTTCATTTGCAATTGCGATGTGTCTAATTTGCATCCCTTTTACGGAAAAGGGATGCAGTCTAGTCACAGCCACTATGTCTAGCTGACATTTGGCAGATCATAAATAGGTTGGCATGTTTACATTTTCATTTCGGAATGGTTAGTGATTTTCAATCTAATTGGACAATAGGATAACCTATTATAATCCTGATAATGCCTCATGGAAAATTTTGCGAAAGAATATATTTAGCGTAAAATGGCTGCGGAAAGATATCATTCTATTTCTCCTCCCAAATTTTAATACTATCGCTATTTAGGATCTTTCTACTTTTATTCTCAGACTATAAAACAAAACAAAAACAAAAACCCTTTTATTAGGGATACAAGGCCATAAATGTGTACCAATAATTTACAAGAAAAAACTCTTACCAAAGTGCAGAAATTAAGTGTTAAGGCCCACACAAAAGCCACAAGGAATTCTAAAGTCTAGAGCTAATGCATATTTTGAGAAATTCTCAACTAGTTAATGCAGACTTACACTAGCTTCCCTATGGATTGCCTGGACACACAAATAGCTTATAAAGATTTCTGTACATAGTGTAAACCACCACAAAGTCACATCACAATGAACGCTAATACAAGTAATTAACCAGCAATTTTTCTCTTCATTTCAGTCTTCACATGCCTTGAGACACACATCACACCACATCCCATCCAGTCATCCATATTGTCAAGCCACACTTGCCATGGGTGCTCCCATCCGATGCACCAGTCTTCATTGGCAGTCTTCCTCCAAGGGTCTTATCCACATGTACCATAAACTCAAGGTTTTTTCCCCCCACTGATTGGACTGAAAGTATCAATTATCATCTGGTTACGTTGTAAATTTGAGTGACTACCTCCTTATCAGGGGGGCTGGTTTGCAAAAAAATGTGGTCGCGTCCAGACCCTACATCCCACTCCCACAAACTCTCCTCTCCCCACATGCCTAAGGCTCTGAGAGGAGTTTGGTGGGGGAGAGGTGTGGACTCTGGGAGGAAATGTAGGCGTAGCTGGGGATCTGGGGAGCAGGCTCTGGGGCAGAACAAGGGTTGGGAGAGATGTTGCAGGCTCTGAAGGGAGTGGGATGCACAAGAAGTGCAGGGGGAGTGGATGAGGAAGCCCCCTTCCGGCAATGGCTTCTAGGGGAACAGGGGTCTTTGCATGCTGCTGCCCCTATGCAGTCCACAGCATGTGTGCCCCCAGGTCCCCTGCTGTCCTGCACACTCCTTTCGGGCATCCCCCAACCCTGCTTGCAACCCCCCAGGAGAGTTAAAATGCAATAGGTGGAGGTCCCTACCGCCACCACCAGCAGTGCACAGGGGCTAGAGTGGCTTTTGGCTGCTTGCTCACTCTAGCTGCTGGCATGCGGCCACTGCGTTCAGGGAAGTGGAGGGACTACACACCATGGCTACGTCTACACTGGCCCCTTCTTCAGAAGGGGCATGCTAATTTTGAACTTGGGAATAGGGAAATCCGCGGGGGATTTAAATATCTCCCGCGGGATTTAAATAAACATGGCCGCCGCTTTTTTCCCGGCTTGAGGAAAAGCCGGAAAAAAGCATCTAGACTGGCGCAATCCTCTGGAATAAAGCCCTTTTCCGGAGGATCTCTTATTCCTACTTTGAAGGAGGCGCGATCCTCTGGAAAGGGCTTTGGGAGTTGCTGTTTTGTCTTCTGGTGAGATATCTTGAGACAAAACTTCTCTATTTCCACTTCAACTAAGTGCTTAGGCACCAAATAAGCCAAACATCTCAATCCTCACCAAGATGTAAAACAAAAAAATCGGAGCAGCTATGGAATTATGTTAACCCAGAAAAAGTTCAGAATATTTTCAAGAAATAGGTACCTGAGGGTATGTCTACACTACAACTTTAATTCAAACTAACTTATTTTGAACTAAGATCATTCAAATTAGCACATCTAGACTTAAAAACTAATTTGAATTAGCGTTTTGCTAATTCGAACTAGCACGTCCACACTGGGACGCTGAGTCGCATTTAAGGGCAGCTGAAACCGGTTCCGGCAGGGCATCAGGTCAGTAGTTGCTTTGTGTGGCTGCTGTCTGAGGCTCGTGCTTAAAGGGACACCCCCTGGACAGCTGGTTCTCAGCTTTTCTGCTTGCTTGCCTACATCGCCGAGGGACAGCAAAGCATTTTCCTCTGCACCTGCCTGTGTCGGTTCCCATTGGGGATGCTGCCGCAGTTGGCAACATTGAGCCAGAGCTCATCCTGGGCATTCTGGTGCAGTTCTTGGACTTGCTGCTACAAGCCTGCCAGCAATGGCTGGAGGCTGCTTGGCACCACCTGGTGCATGACAGCCCCCTGCCTCTCCGGGGGCCGTGGAGGAGCCGCAGCACTCTGGACACCAGCAGCGACAGGTGGGACCGCATCATCCCGAAGCGCTGAGGAGACAGACAGTGGACCCAGAACTTGAGGATGAAGGACACCTTCCTGGAGCTCTGCGAGTGGCTCACCCCTGCTCTGCAGTGATGGGACACTCGCATGAGGCCCGCCATCCCCTTCCAGAGCCGTGTGGCCATCGCCCTCTGGAAGCTCTCCATGCCGGACAGCTACTGATCCATTGGGAACCAGTTTGGCGTGGGGAGATCCACCGTCGAAGCAGTGCTCATGCAGGTACGGCACTCACCGACCACTGGGCCGGGAGGGAGGGGGGCTGCAAGGAGGGAATGGGCCACCCCAGGAAAAACGGGGGTAGGAGAGGAGGCGACAGTGCCCCGCACGGGAGGGTTTGGTCTGTCCTGGCCGTACTACATGCCACCTGTGGCGGCCAGGATCACAGCGGGGTTTGCTTCTGGGAGTGGGCCGCGGGGCAGTGCCAGGGAACGAACACTCCCAGCTACCCGGGCGCCCCAGTGATTCGCGGTTTGGTGTCTCTCTGCAGATGGTCAAGGCCATCAACCGGGTGCTGCTCCACAGGGTGGTCCGCCTCATCGACCCGGACGCCGTCATCCAGGGGTTTGGCGCCCTCAGCTTCCCCAACTGCAGGGGGGCCATCGACGGGACGCTCATCCCCATCCGTGCCCCGGAACACCAGGCCTCCCAGTACATCAACCGCAAGGGGTACTTCTCCGTCTTCCTGCAAGCTGCGTGTGACCTACAGACCACTACACTTAACTTCATGCCTCTAGCTTCCATCCCAGACACATTTCTCAATCTACTGTATACAGCCAAGCCCTTAGATACAACCGGATTTGCTCCAATCCCACAGACAGAGACAAACACCTACAGGATCTATATAGAGCATTCATAAAACTGAAATACCCACCCAGAGAAGTGAAAAAAAAGATTGACAGAGCCAAAAAGAGTACTCAGACATGAACTACTTCAAGACAGGCCCAAAAGAGAAAACAGAATTCCCACAGTCCACAACTTAAACCCCTACAACGCATTATCAACAGTTTGCATCCTGGAAAATGACCCCTCAATTTCAGAGGCCTTCGGGAAAAGGCCAATCCTCGCCTACAGGCAACCTCCTAACCTCAAAGAAATTCTTTCCAGTAGCCACACAATACACCTCCATCATAATCATCCAGGAACCCACCCCTGCATTCAGCCCCAATGCCAACTCTGCCCACACATCTACACTAGCAATTTCATCACTGGACCCAAACAGATCAGCCACCAAATCAGAGGCTTATTTAACTGCACGTCCACCAATGTGATCTATGCCATCAAATGCCAGCAATGACCCATTGCCATGTATATTGGCCAAACTGGACTGTATCTGCAGGAAAGAATTAATGGACACAAATAAGATATCTGAAAAGGCAACACACAAAAACCTGTTGGAGAACACTTTAATCTTCCTGGACACTCATTAATGGATCCCCAAGTCACAGTGTTGTTTTCAGGCCAATTCCACAAGTCAAAAACACAGGGAAGGATTGGAGCTTAACTTCATTTAGAAGTTTAATTCTTATGCAAATGGTATGAACAGGGACATCAGCTGGCTGGCACACTATCTTCCACATCCTAATGAGTTAACCAACCAAACAATAGAGGTGCTAATAGTTCTTATCAGCCCCTTGTAATTATTTGAACCATCCACTCACTGTCTCTTTCCCACCCCTCCTTTTTTCTCTTCTTCCCTTCTCCCCCACTTCTTTATTTAATCTTGGATCTGGACTTCTAATATTCCAGTCATCTGAAGAAGTGGGCTGTGCCCACGAAAGCTCACGATACCATCTACATGTTTTGATAGTCTTTGAGGTACTACTAGACTATTTGTTGTTTTTTAAGTTTTTCCTGTTGCAGATTAACTCGGATACCCCTCTGAAATCCTAGAATATTGTTAAACATTGATTCTGGCACTGAGATTTGTGGGGGCTCCATTCCAATTTGCCAGTGTTTCTAACTTCATTAGAAGTGCTTTAGTTCTTTGTGTGTAGAAATGGTAAAGTCTCCCCTGTCTCAACATTATAGCACTTTACTGTTATGCTAGATTCTCTGTCATCCTTGGGCTGTAATGCACTTAAGCACATGCTCATCTTTAAACATTTGAGTAACCCCATTGAACTGAATAGTACTGTTCATGTGTTTAACTTTATGCTTATCCTATGATGTTCCCCTGAGACAAGTCCTGCATGAATTATACTTAGGAGATAATATTGCTTTCTTCCTCCACTTCAATATTTTAGAAATACAATGGAAGGAATGAAATCCTTTTCTTTTTCCCATTTGCTGTTACCCACATCTAGCTATTCCATCCCTTCCCCAATAATCTGTCTCAGTGAACAAGCACCACCACATTTATTTATTTACTTTTCAAACCACACAGCTGTCGCCCATAGTTATGAGGGAAATCCTTCATTTATCCAACCAGCATACAATTTATAGCATCATCAGAAACCTTACCCAAAGACAACATTTGCTGATGTGGAAAGTCTGTGGATTTTTGTATATTTGATCTCTCCCCAACACTTGTTTTTGCATTCTGTTGAATTCAAGCAGCCATTTTAAAAAATGAGAAACTTAGACCCTTTACATCCCAAAACAGAAGTTCTAGGGAACACTGAACTACTTATCTTTAGGCGGGCACCTCTCAAAGAAGCGGTAGCTGTTTATAGCAGGAGCCAAAACCATAGTGAGATTTGAACAAAGGAAATGTTTTTATTTAAATTCACAAGATTCTATTGAACTCAGAATGATCACTTTGAGTCAGGTATGGGTTGCGGTCACTCCCCAAAACTGCCTACTCTAGCCATAGTCATAGTGTATCCCGCTCAGCAGTACAACAGTTAGTAGACTACTTGGAGAAACCAAAACCAGAGGACAGTTTGCTCTTAGTTTTCCCCCATTCTTCAGGAAACCAGGACATTCTTCTTCCCCAAATGAAGAGGTCCAAAGTCTGTTCATACAATTGCTATGGCTGAGTGAAGAAGCAGCACTGGTGAGCTCCCATTCACCACTTCCCTGATAGTCAGCAACGTTTGCTATAGAGCTCTCCATTTTGGCCCTACACCTCTGATTAGAGCTGAGGGACTCCCTTCACGCTTATTTCAAACTTCAAATGTTCTTCCTTAGACTTCCTGTAGTGTAGACAGCGCCAAAAGCCAAAGTAAGCTACTTTGTCTTCAGCTACAATTAAAAAGCAATTAACGTAGCTGAAGTTGCATTGCTTAACTCAATTTTAGCTCAGAGTTTAGACGCACCCTAGGAGAGCAAGGGAGAGATGAGATTATCCTGGAGAAGCAGAGAAAGATAGGGCAATCTTCAACCCTTTCCCCACCTACCCCCACCAAATCTACACTACCAGCATGACCGTAGAGGCTCCTCTCTCTTACCTCTGGAATGTACACAGTGAAGGCTGCCTCCCAAAAACATATGGTAGCAGGAACAAACTCTCCCAACTTGCTAAAGGACTGACAAGAAGTGAATGTCTGGCCCACACCTGCTCCTCACACCCCAAGAGGATGGCAAGAAACTGCAGCATTCCAGGTTAAGGGGTGTCCCTCAGCAAGCTTCCACCAGAACTCACTGGTGCTGCAGCAACAGGAGACACAACTTTTCTGCCAGGAAGCTGACTGGTGGAGTGCCTAGGCAGGCCATCCCCCCCGAAGAGGATCAGAGAGCAGTAGCTGTGCCACAACAGAAGACAGGACAGACCGATCCTGCAGCTCACCTTACAGTTACTTGGTCAATGCCAGAAGTGTGGTCAAGGGATGGCAATCTTGGATGAAAACTACAGCATAGTTGGAAGGAAAGGGGAAAAAAAAGTACAATATGCAACTTAAGGAGTCACAATATGGCTTTACAACTACAGAATAAGAAGAAGATATTATCTCAATACTTTTATGGGGAAGAGACAAGCAGAGCCAACCACAGGGAGCAGATTTACAGTTGGCAGAAGCAATATTATTTGACTATTAATTCAGACTCATTCCAAGAGATAAAAAAACCCATATACACAACACAGCTCTCTTATTTTTCCACAAAAGACTTTATGGCTTTTAACAGCCAGACTAATTTTCAACAGAAGACCAATATCATATAGTCATAGTGTGCACTCACCACCTCCTGTCAGATGAGTGTGGTGATGTAATTTTATTTTTCTTCCTGGTACCTCGCTTCTCCCTACTCCCGGGTGACTACAGCAGGCAGTTCAGCATTCCAGCCAAGTCACATAGTCAACAACGAATGACCTCTTTCCAGGGCAATAAAAAGTCTGAGGCTATGTCTATACAGCAGTGTTATTTCAAAATAACGTCAATTATTCCAAAATGATGTGGTGTGAATCTACACAGCAAGCCAATTATTTTGAAATAAATTTGAAATAATGGGCTTCTTACTCTGATTCCTGTAACCCTCATTGTATGAGGAGTAAAGGAAATTGGGGGAAGAGTGCTCTATTTTGAAATAACTGCTGTGTAGACAGCGCCAAAAGTCGAAATAAGTAGAAAAAAAGTGGCCTTTTTTCAAAAAAACGTCCCCTGCATCTAGACTGCCACTGTGGTCGTTCAAAATTATATTGAAAGAATGTGGTGGTTTTGTCGACCATGGTAAACTTCATTTTACGAGGAATAATGCCTTTTTTCAAAAGTGTTATTTCGAAAAAAAGCATTCTTAAATGCAAACAGGGCTTTTTCGAAAGAGAGCATCCAAACTGTCCAAGTGGTCTCTTTTGAAAAAGCGGCTCGCTTTTTTGAAAGAATTAGTTGCAGTCTAGCTGCTATCTTTCGAAAGAGGCTTTTTTGAAAGATTCTGTCGAAAAAGCCTCTTTCGAAAGAGGCTTGTAGTCTAGACGTAGCCTTACTGGCAAAACTTAAAAAACTATTAATAGTCTAGCAGTACCTTAAAGACTAACAAAACATATAGAGGCTGTGTCTACATTGGCACCCCTTTCCGGAAAAGGGATACTAATGAGACATTTCGGAATTGCAAGTGCCACGGGGGATTTAAATATCCCCCACGGCATTTGCATGAACATGGCTGCCGCTTTTTTCCGGCTCGGGGTTTTGCCGGAGAAAAGCGCCAGTCTAGACGGGATCTTGCGGAAAATAAGCCCTTTTCCAGAAGATCCCTTATTCCTACTTTCAAGTAGGAAAAGGGCTTATTTTCCGCAAGATCCCGTCTAGACTGGTGCTTTTCTCCGGCAAAACCCCGAGCCGGAAAAAAGCGGCAGCCATGTTCATGCAAATGCCGCGGGGGATATTTAAATCCTCCACGGCATTTTCAATTCCGACTGGTCTCATTAGCATCCCTTTTCCGGAAAGGGGTGCCAATGTAGACACAGCCAGAGAGCTTTTGCTGGTTCTTTAGATGAATGGAGTATGAAATGTCCAGTTCCAAAATAAATAGGAGATGGGGGAGGCAAAGAAGGAAGGGAAAAAATAGTGAATTAGAGTTTTCATGTTACATGAAGCTGATAGAGAAGGTACACATTGTCCTTAAGTACCCATTGTTTGGTTGGTTAAGTCATTAGGATATGGCAGGTAGTGTGCTAGGGAGGTAATGTCTTTATTCATATCTTTGTTGATGGGTCCCAAACTTGTAAATGAAGTTAAGTTCCAACACTTCCCTGTGTATTTGGCTTGTGGAATTGGCCTGAAACAACAAGGGGACTTTGAGAGCCATTAATGAGTGTGGGTTAAAGTGTTCTTCACTTTCTCTATCAGCTTCATGTAACATGAACACTAATTCACTATTTTTTCCCCTTCTCCCCACCATTCCCTATTTATGTTGGAACTGGACTTTTAATATACCATTCATCTGAAGAACTGGGTTGTACCCACAAAAACTCATGATACCATCTACATGTTTTGTTAATCTTTAAGGTGCTCTAGACTATTTGTTGTTTAAGTTTTTCCAGACTTACTATAGTGCGATCTCTTTGGCTACGTCTACACTGGCCACAATTTCCGGAAAAGCCATGCAAATCAGGTAAGTCAGGATAGGGAAATCCGCGGGGGATTTAAATATCCCCCACGGATTTAAATAAACATGTCCGCCGCTTTTTTCCCGGCTTGGGGAAAAGCCGGAAAAAAAGCGTCTAGACTGGCGCGATCCTCCGGAATAAAGTCCTTTTCCGGAGGATCTCTTATTCCTACTTCGAAGGAATAAGAGATCCTCCGGAAAAGGGCTTTATTCCGGAGGATCGCGCCAGTCTAGACGCTTTTTTTCCGGCTTTTCCCCAAGCCGGGAAAAAAGCGGCGGACATGTTTATTTAAATCCGTGGGGGATATTTAAATCCCCCGCGGATTTCCCTATCCTGACTTACCTGATTTGCATGGCTTTTCCGGAAATTGTGGCCAGTGTAGACGTAGCCTTTAGGTTCTTCTCCCAGATGGTTGGAGACCCTGACCACATTCAGTTATCTATACTGGGTGGTTCGTGTTCAGGACCCAAGTTTTTTAGTCCTTGCCAGAAGCCCTGCCAAAAGGGGAAAAGACCAGCAGTACTTTCTTACTTCAGGACTGCATAGAATGAGAATTCCTTCGTGAAGCTTCAGGAGTGGATCCAGCTGTTTCCTGGCTCATGATTCTCCCCCTAGATGACTGCAGTTTCCTCCTTTTTATGGGCTTCCTCCCTGCTATGGTAGTATTGAAAGGATGGATACTCATCCAAATTCTATAAACATTTAAAATCCTACGTAATTCCTTTATTATTAATACTGGGTGTCAAGTATGTGTCGTTTGAAAATCTAAACAAACCAGGATCAGATCTAAAGCTTTTTAGGGCCATCTCTTTAATAAATGTAGCTAGTAATATTGAACTAACATACTAGCATTCGCATTAAAAACAATAAAAATCAAATTAGTTCACCAAAAACTGGCTGTATTAAAAAAAAGGAAGAATCCCCTTTGACACCCCAAGAAAAAAATGCTGGTGCAACATTCGAAGAGCACTAATTAAGAAGCTTGTCTTCTAACTATAGAATCAAAATAGGCTTTTGACTCAGTGAAATGTAGGATAAATATAGCTTTGGGGAGCACTTTCAGAAGTGGATTAAAATAATTCAAAAAAATCCTGGATCGTGTATTTGGGAAAATGTCAAAAACAGAACCATTTTATAAAAGAGGAACAAGACTAAGATATTCTTTACCACCCTAATTATTTGATTTAATTATTGAATCTTCAGCACAAAGCATCAGGGATACTGAAGAAAATCATGGAATACTGGTAAATATATACTGGTAATTAGGAATAAAAAATAAAGGTTCATTATATGCTAGTGACTTTATGCTTTATAAAATATACATAATAAAGCTCACCAGCACTGCAAGAAATAATGGAAGCTTTAATTTTCATTTAATTTTTCATTTTTGTTCAGAAATTAGTATACAGGCCAAGTCAAACTAAATCTCAATCTAATCCTCGGCTCCTAAAGACAGATACAAAAAAACACACATATATAACCACTGAAAGTAACGGATAATAAAATTAGGTATGTATGCACTAAGGTATCACCAAAAGCAGGGAAGCTTTTTAAATTAGATACTGATTAATGAACATTATTTACAAAGATCTAAAAAAAGACAGACATTATTGCCAATGACTTTAGGTTGACTTCATGTGCATAAATGCATGCCCAGGATCTTGTCTCCTTCTCCATGATTCCCTTACACCTCACGAAGATTTGTTCAGCAAAAGTTAAGTTATTCAAAGATTCCTATGGTCAAAAATAAAAACAGAATGTCTAGAAAGTCCAATTATACAGAAGGTCTCAGACAAAGAGATATCATTGGATGGCACAAATAAGACTGTCTTAGAATGGATCTCTCATAGAATCCATAATAGATTTAGATTGAACAGACACTGGTAAGCCTAATCTCATCATATAATTGGGTGTTGGATTAATATTCTGGTGTCCACAAAATAATTCCCATTACTTAAAAGTGTATTTACTAATTGGGCAAATGTGATGCACTTTATCAAACAAAAAGAGAAGATCTTGGCAATAACAGAAATAAAACAAAATAGTACTTTCTAACCCAGATTGAAAAAGAAAGTTTTTAGATGTTTCGGAAAACATCACTATGATAAGTGGAAGGATTTATTTAAAATGGACAACTCCTTAAAAGAAACAGATGTAGCAGATATATTTGAAAAGATAAAAGCATAATATAAGTTTACACAGATTACTGAAAACAAACACCCATGTAGAGAATATTCCAATACAGATAAATTTGCTGGTTCCCTTCTTCTCTGAAAGTATTTTATTTAATAAGTAAGCAATTGAGATTAGGTCTAGAACATACAATCTCATGACTATGGTTTTCTTTAAAGGACAAACCACAAAAACTATTAAGTCATTAAATGCACAGTAAGCGTAAAATAAGAGCAGATGAGACAAATATTGGCTCTAATGCAACCAAACAGTGGAAGATCAGTAGTTTTTAGTTTACAGAATTCATGTTTTCCCATCTCTGTGTAAGGGGACTGTTGTCCCCTTACTAAAATTAAATGGGAGGGGGTTGCTTAGCTAGTTCACAAGCATAGGCACCAACTCGAAGGCTGGCACATCCATGTGGAAAAAATTAGCCCATGATCAGCACCTACCAGCAGCGAAACTCTTCCTCCCCCCAGCATCTCTTGCCTACCAGCAGCCCCGCTGCTCAGCTCCTCCTGTTCGCTCTCAGCACCTGCCAGTGGCTGCAAACAACTGTTCCTCGGCATTCTGGACACTCTGAAAGGGAGAGGAAGTGGGGGCAGCACTGAGTACCCCACATCTAGAGGGGAAGTTGGCACGTGTGTCTCCCAGCACCAAAAGAAAAGGAAAGAGCTGATAAGAAATCAGGACCATGAGACTGAACTCCCCAGGAACAGTGGGGAGAGGCCAATGTTCCAGGTCAGCCTGATTGGCAGGCAAGGCTGCCAACCATTCGGGATTGCCCTGGATTCATCTTTAATTAAAGAGTATGTCATGTAATGGAACTGCCAGGAATATGTCCAACCAAAATTAGCTTATCCACTGTGTCAATAGGATTGCTAATGAGAGAGTTAGTTGCTGCAGGGGTGGGGTGGGGGTTCCCATCCTCCATGTGAGCTGTAATTACCAGGAACAGAGTGGGGTCGAGCTAAGTACAGATCAGGAGCCCGAAGTGAATAGAGGAGGAAGGCCATGATGGCCAGAGAGCAAAGAAGGCAGATCCTTGCTGGGAGCAGAGCCAGAAAAGCAGCCCAGAGAGAAGACCTGTTCTGGGGGAACTTCAGCAACCAAACCCAAGGGGGACAGAAAAGCATCCCAAGAGGCTGAGGGCAGACAAGTAGCAGTGCTAGGGCTGTAACAGTCCAGAGTCAAGTATGGCGAGCAGTTGAGGAGAGCAAGGGGGTACCCTGAGCAGTGGGGCCCAGCACAGGAAGATGCCCGCAGCCAAGAGGCCTTGCAGGTCAGACTTGGAGTGGGAGTGTAACCCCAACAGAGGAGAAGGCAGCTGAGTATCCTGCCACCAAGAGCCCAAAGCATATGGCCACCAACAGAACAAATGTCCCCGGAATGTGGGAATGCAGGAGTCTGGGGATGTGGGGGTATGAGAGGCTGAGGGCAGGGGGCTCAGGTGTATGTTGGCTCAGGGTTGGTGTGTGGTGGGTGCAGGAGTGTTATGAGGCCAGATGAGGTCTGGGACCCAATTGTGGGCTTGTTGGCAGCCTTCATTTTTAAATAAAGTAAAATATTATGTCCAATACAAAAGGTTTCAACACTCTTTCTTTATGGCAGGGATGGAGAACCATTTTTTGGGTCAGGGACCATTGACCCACAGAAAATTCAGTCAGGGACCACACAAGTGAGAAGGAAAACACCCACCCAAACCTCCCAATCCTCACTGATGTGGCCCAAGGTTCAAGGCCTCAGGCCAGATTTACTCTTCTGGGGTTCCAGGGTTAGTGGATTTTGTGCCCCCCTTCCCTGGGCTCTGGGATGGGGCCAAATATGAGGAGTTAAGGGTGCAGGACAGGGCTGTCAGTGAATGGGATAGGAATGGTAGTGCAGGATCTGGGAGGAAGGTGGGAGATATGAGGGGGTGAGGGTGAGAGGTCTGGATGGGAGCTTGGGTGCAGAAGCAGGCTGGGACTGGGGTGTCTGGCCGGAGGGGTGCAGGGTCTGGGCATAACAGGTTGGGGGGGGGGGCACTTACTAGTTTTCCCATCACAGGCATCAGCTAACAGGGTATCCTGCTGCTCCCACTTGCTAGAAGTCTCCAGGAAGTGTATCCCAAGGAAAGGAAAATGGCAGCATGCACAGAGCCATTTTTAGTTCCTCTTGCTTTCCACATGCCAGAGGAAGAAAAAGGGCAGCACAAATGGAGCCCTTTTTCACTCTGCTTGTTCCCTGCACACCGGATCAGTAGGGAAGCTCGAGGCTTTCTCCCCCTATAGGAAGCCAGCGCAGACATTCCAATTTTGCAGGGGAGCGGGGGAACCTTAAAGGCTGAAGTGCCAGCACTGGCTCCCTCCTATGACAGGAGCTGGAAGGACGGATTTGGGGCTCCAGAAGATCTATATCTGGCTCCCTAGTGGGCCATATTTGGCTTGTGAGCCATAGGTTGCCAACCCGTTTTAGACCAATCCTCCAATTTGTCAAGGTCATCTTGAATCCTAATTCTATCCTCTAAAGTGTTTGCAACCTCTCAGTTCTTGGTGTCATCCAAAAT
Source organism: Pelodiscus sinensis (assembly GCF_052426305.1). Lineage (NCBI taxonomy): Eukaryota > Metazoa > Chordata > Testudines > Trionychidae > Pelodiscus > Pelodiscus sinensis. Next base: position 23,379,686 of record NC_143052.1, on the reverse strand, counting down.
GTTTATAATCCTACTTTCCATTCCATTATCCAAGTTAATGAAAATAATAAATAGTTCCAGATCTGTGACTGAGCCCTGTGGGACCCCATTAGATGCATCTTCCCAGTCAGATAGCAACAACTGCTGTATTGTAACATGTCACCCTGTCCAGAAGGGTGACTTTGCATACAGGATTGCCCTTCAAATCTTTGCACAGTCAACTGCACCTTGATAATTAAGACCCCAAAAAACACACACACTTAAGCATGACCACAATTTTACATATGCAAATAGGTTCAGTGATTTCATATGGGTCTGCTTGCTTACTTACATAAGGTTAAGCATATGCACACTTGCTGGATTGGGGTCTAAGCTACGTGATCAGACAAGTGAGGAAAAAATCAAAGAGGCAAAGGCTTTTCTTTCTGAGATGTAGCAGCTAGAGGTGTCATATGTACAGTTCAGTCAATAAATTGCACTCTTGTGGTCCTGCCTGCTAGGGGAAAGGACCAAACAAAGGGCATGACAGACTGGAATTGGGTGACAGATATGACAAAATGAATATCTCTTCACAGCAGGCATTCTGATATAAACTCCCTGATGAGCTCAAGATCAAGGATCAAGTGAAGTACCCAAGCAAAGCCAATGCCACAAAAGGATCAACAGCTTAAGGAAGTACTATAGAATACATATTGAAAAAGCCCAAACATTTAGGTTACCTAAGGCTCAGCCTCATACCACCCAGGCTCAGAAGACAATGTATGAATTTATTAATTTAATTTTTGTTTTCTTCCATTTTTGATCTGGTCCCAAATGAAGAAAGCTTCATGATAAACTTTTGTATTCATTTACTTGAATTTTGTATATAGTTTATAACTATTTGAAAGGGCACAGGGAGAGAGAATGTGTGCTACTGTTTATTTGTCCTCTCTTGCTGGATACCTTTAAAAGATTTTCTGGGTATCTCCCTAATAGTATTTTATTAACTGTGAAGAAATAATATTTTGATGAGGCCTTAAAGTGTTTTTGCCACTCTTCTTTCCTCTTCACTCATTTGAACAACAAAACTATTAAAGTTTCATGTCAACTAATTTAACGTAGTTGTAGAAAGGTGCATACTGCACGAAGATCAGCCTTGTGTTTTGTAAGGCCACAGACAGTGCAAAGACACCTGCTTAGGAACTGTATGGACGTTGGCACTATTGAGTTTATATCCATCTTCAATGGACTTAAGTTAGTTCCACCCATTTTGATAGGTTCTGATGTCATCTGTCATGCCACTGGAATATTCATACTGTGGAAAATGTGGCAGTTCTGTAACATTTCGGGGCTTAAGCCATTTTAGGGGGCTGTGCCTCAAATGCACATGTGCAGCATACAGGGTCAGAGACCACATTCTACTCTCAGTTTAAACCAAAGTAATTTCAGACTAACTCCATCACAACCAACGGATTTTCACTAGTGTAAACTAAAGAAGCAGCTGGATCTGTTTATCTTAGGGGAGAATTAAACATGAGACAATGCAAAAATCTGAGATTAGGTTCATCACCATTACCTATTGTTGGTCAAATGATGTTTTTCTGCCAGTCCAGAACTCTGAAAGAAAAAAGTTGAAAGCCTTCTCCTGGGTACATACAAAGATCATAGCTACCAAGGAATATTCTCCAACTATGAACTTTGTATAATACAGATCATAGAATACTAGGACTGGAAGGGACCTTGAGAGGTCGAGTATAGTCCCCTACCCTCATGGCAGGACCAAATACTGTCTAGACCGTCCCTAATAGACATTTATCTAACTTACTCTTAAATATCTCCAGAAATGGAGATTCCACAATCCCCCTGGGCAATTTATTCCAGTGTCTGACTACCTTGACAGTTAGGAACTTTTTCCTTAATGTCCAACCTAAACCTCCCTTGCTGCAGTTTAAGCCCATTGCTTCTTGTTCTATCCTCAGAGGCCAAGATGAACAAGTTTTCTCCCTCCTCCATATGACATCCTTTTAGATAACTGAAAACTGCTATTATGTCCCCCCTCAATCTTCTCTTTTCTAAACTAAACAAACCCAATTCTTACAGCCTTCCTTCATAGATCATGTGCTCTAGACCTTTAATCATTCTTGTTGCTCTTCTCCAATTTCTCCATATCTTTCTTGAAATGCGGTACCCAGAACTGGACATAACACTCCAAGGCTGTGTCCAGACTCAGGGGTTTTTTCGAAAAAAGTAGCCTTTTTTCGAAAAAACTTCACCTGCGTCTAGACTGCAGCCGCGTTCTTTCGAAATTAAATCGAAAGAATGCGGCTTTTCTTTCGACGGCGGTAAACCTCATTTCACGAGGAAGAACGCCTTTTTTCCGAAAGTGCTCTTTCGAAAAAAAGGCGTTCTTGAATGCCAACAGGGTTTTTTAGAAAGAGAGCATCCAGACTCACTCGCTGCTTTCTTTCAAAAAAGCGGCTTGCTTTTTCGAAAGTTCCGCTTGCAGTCTAGACACTCTTTTTCGAAAGAGGCTCTTTTTCGAAAGAGGCTTGCAGTCTAGACATAGCCCAACTGAGACCTAACTGGCGCAGAGTAGAGCAGAAGAATGTCTTCTCGTGTCTTGCTCACAACACACCTGTTAATGCATCCCAGAATCATGTTTGCTTTTTTTGCAACAGCGTCACTCTGTTGATTCATATTCAGCTTGTGGTCCACTATAACCCCTATATCCCTTTCTGCCGTACTCCTTTCTAGACAGTCGCTCCCCATTCTGTATATGTGAAATTGATTGTTTCTTCCTAAGTGGAACACTTTGCATTTGTCTTTATTAAACTTCATCCTGTTTACCTCAAACCATTTCTCCAATTTGTCCAGCTCATTTTGAATTATGACCTTATCCTGCAGAGCAGTCGCAACCTCTCCCAGCTTGGTATCATCTGCAAACTTAATAAGCGTATTTTCTATGCGAGTATCTAAATCGTTGAAAAAGATATTGAACAGAGCCAGTCCCAAAACAGACCCCTGTGGTATTTGTTATACCTTTCCAGCAGGATTGTGAACCATTAATAACTACTCTGAGAACGGTTATCTAGCCAGTTACGCACCTACCTTATAGTAGCCCCATCTAAGTTGTATTTGCCTAAAAAAAGAACAATTTAAAAATCACCTAGAAAAGTTGGATGCCTGCAAGTCACCTGGGCCTGATGAAATGCATCAGATGCTAATATCCCCACTTAAAAGAACGCTTGATTAACATCTTTCTACCAAACTACTGTGCTCGGTAAATAACAAAGTTTATAGCATCTCTGTTTTGCATCATGCAGCCAAACAAAATTACAGACTGTCTATTTCAATTCCCGTGGCAGTTATCAAAAAACCCTTGTTAAAGGGATCTCTTTAAACTAATTCCATTAGTCTTCTGCTATTACATGAATGTTCCCAATCCATAGATTTTCCTATGGCTCCAATGTGCCTTAGGAATTCAGCCGACTATCTTTCTTTTCTTGGTCTGATGTATACCTCTAGTTTAAAATTGTCTTGAAACAGCTAGCCAGTATCAGCCATATATCCCTGCAGGCAGTGCATAGTGAAGCCCCAAGGTCACAATGGAATCTGGTATCTATTTAATGCACCACATCTCTTCTATACAAGCTTTTAGTAATGGAAGACAATAAAACTCCTCCTCATCCCTCACAGTCTCAAAGTTTAGCATCCATCTGTCAAAATATTGAAGCATAAGGTAGTTTATAGACCTAATTTTATAACAGTCCATTTTTAAGTATCATGAGTTATCACAGCTCTGACATCAAGGTCAACACAGCGCAGCTATGTATGCCTGCCCAAACATTCTGAGCAACTTTTCCTACGCCTGGCCCCAACCCATAAGCACATGTATTATCTTCACATATGGTATTTAGAATAAATCTAGTCTGAAATTGCTTTCATCCCGATCACACCCTTCACCTCTCTTCTACATCTTTCACTGAGGCTATGTCTAGACTGCAGGCTTTTTTCGAAAGAAGTTTTTCCAGAAGAGATCTTCCAGGAAAACTTCTGAAAGAGAGCATCCACACTCTCAAAAGTATGTCAAAAGTGTGTCAAAAGTGCATCAAAAAAGTGATCTGCTTTTTCGAAAGATAGCGTCCACACTGAATGGATGCTATCTCACATTTCAGCTGTGATTACTATGGACGAAATGGCCACCAGGGCACCTGTGCTTTTTCCATTTCTTTCGAAACAACTCCCTCTTCCCTGTCCACACATGCCTTTTTCTTTCGATTTTCTTTCAGAAGAAAGCGATTGCAGTATGGACATAAGTGAAGTTTTTTCGGAAAAATGGCCATTTATATGAAAAAAACTCAGTGTAGACATACCCTGAGAAAGAAGCATCTTCGACTTAATGTACACCATGCCCCTTCCTAAATGTGTATATCACTTGTCTTGTACCATTCTGTTTTTTCGTGTGCCAAGATCTTTGTTCATTACAGATCACTCACAGTACAGCAACAACATTTGTTTGTATGGTGCTATCTAAAAAACACAATAGCAACAGAAATGGCACTGTAGCTCAGCTCAGGGATAGGGTTGCTAGGTGTCCGGTTTTCGCCCAGACAGTCTGTTATTTCTGGCCCCTGTCCAGTAAAAAAAACCAGAAAATACCAGACATATAAAATGTCTGGTATTTTCTGTTTTTCTTGAACAGAAAGCCGGCAGGGACATTCTTCCCCTGCCGCATCTGGTGTGGGGAAGTGAGGATTCTTAAAGGCATGGTGACCTTTTTTGTTCTCGTTTTTTTGTTGGTTTCTTTCCTGCCATGTTCGTGATTTTTGGTGAAAGCATCTGGCAAGCCTACTCAGGGGCTTGGGAGCATTTGAGGATGGTCTTTTCACTTCCACAAGGTGTCAAAGGGAGGGGTTTTTTTGTTTGTTTTTTTTGTTTGGTTGGTTTTTTTGTTTGTTTTTTGAATAGCTACTATTCCCAAGTAACCCATGTATGGAAGCTCTTGTTCCAGAATAAGTGAGATTATAAAGGAAGTTAATTAAGAATAGCTATTCTGCTACATCAGACCTTAATCTAAATTAAATTTCCTGTGTAGATAAGAGCTCCTGCTGTTTCAAAGTACAGTAGATCAAAGAGCACTATGGAACTTTTACTGGACAGTGGCGGAAGAGCCATGTGGCCAGTTAGTGCACAGCAGAATAGTTCCCTGTTGATTTGTAGCCTGGTTTGCTGTGCAGTAGGTCTGCATAGTGAAAAGCCCCTGCATTAGAATTTAAAAGTGTGATGTCAGTTAGATCAAGCTAGGTATCTCGATTTAACACATTCTAAAAGACATCAAGACAAAGCAATTGTTTTTAGCATGTGCTAAGCTTCCTGAGTTAAAAAAATAGGAGTAAGCCAAGGCCAGAATGCAACCTATTAAATATCAAATTAGAAGCCATTCAGCAAATACTTACCATGGTACTACATTATGTTTTCCATTGAGTTAAGATAGGTGAGGAGTTCCCCCCCCATGAAGTTAGCTTCCCCCTCATCACCCTTGAATTTTTTGTTTATGGTGAGTACAAGGAGGTATCTCCATCTTGTTTCCATGGTAAAGCTATACAGATGGCCTCAAAATGCTATATTCTGAATGACTTGAAATGGCAAAAAAAAAAAAAAAAAAAAAGATTCAGAGACTTTGGCTTTTCCCTTGATGCAAGTATTTTAAGGAAGAGGTTCAGTGTATTCACAATCCACTAATAAGTGCCCATAAATCAAGCCTTTGGGATAGGTTGAGCAGGCCTCCTTGAACAAAATTCGTCAGGCCTTTCAATATTTGGAAACTAAATAAATAGATTCTCACAGATTGAAGTCTCTGAATGGAAAGACTGCAGGGGGAATATATGATAAAGTCCAAAGGACTAAAAACCGAGGTTGATAGTGTTAGAACCCTTACAGGATGTTCTATTCCAAAAATAAATAATTACTTTATCAAAAGACTAGGTCAAATCTCAGCACATATTTTTAATTTGAGATATCTAGGTCTCTTTCGTGGGGCCTGAAAGGGATTAGAGCATCAGCACAGGCACTCCTCACTTTGTCTGAATGAACATGGGGACGGGAAGGGGAGAAATGTGATTCTCCCTGCATTCCATAGCATATTCTTACTGCCTTCCTATTGCTCAGAAGTATGATGGTTTTCAAACTGCTTGCTAAAAAACGTCTACATGTCTGTTTGTTGTAATTTAACGAGAGGCTCTGTGTTTTTATTTTGGGCAAAGAAATGTGTCAGCACTGCAGCCCAGAAACTTGACACTGGGCCACCTTGCACCTCATATTGTCATTTACATCTTTGTCAACAGGGTTGCCAGGTATCCGGTATTGAACTGGACAGTTTGGTATTTTCTGAATTTTTTTACTAGACAGGAGGCAAAAATACCAGACACTTAAAATGTCCGGTACTTTCTGATTTTTTCCCAGCCAGGAGGTGAAAATCCCGGGCAGTCCTGCTCAATACGGAGGCAGCATGGCAACCCTAGTGCTTACCGGTTCCACAGGGGAGCTGTCCGGCCAGGCGCAGGGAGGCAAGACGGTGGGCAGCTGCTGGCAGCCTGTTAGGGCCAAAAAGCCTCACCACGTGGCTTTTAAAGGGGCCAGGGTGGGGTTTTTTTGCGCTTAACAACTCTCTGGGTCCTTTTTTTTCCTTTGGTATTTTTTCTGAAAGCATCCGGCAACCCTATGTGTCAAGTGAGTGTAAGATGTCAGTATTGTGTTTTGGTCATGTCTTACCCCCACTTTGCACAGGTATAAGTGGCTGTACAAGGTGCAACAACAGATAATCAACTCTGTCACTATTATTGTAGGATCAAAAGATTGACATGGGCCCAGATGTTGCAGGCCATATGGGTCACCAACAAGCCTCAATCTCTTGCTAATGGCTGGTTTAATTTAAATGGGAAAAGATGTTGCTGTGATAACTCCTGCATAATTAAAGTGCCTCAAATATAAAAAAAAATCTGATCTTTTATGAATTGGACAATGCCAGACCTTTTCTTGCATGTCAGAATTATGAGGGCGCAAACAGGATACGCTATGTATTGTTTGGTTTTCTTCATTCTTTTGCAATTTTTAAAAGCTACACAGATTCCAAATTCAAGGTTTTATAGGGCAGAGATAGCAAAACTGAGTTCTACATTTTCTCATTTGCTTGTATGTATCTGCTGCCTGATGTTAATGGCAAAGAATTTGTCCTTGAGATTAATTTTAAAAGCACAGCTAACATTTTTAAAAGGAAGCGAGTGAGAGAGAAGAAAGATCACTTAAAACATCCAGTCTACTAGTAATGCAGAGAAGAGGTTAACATACCTTCTCCCCCCCACCTTCATTGTTGCTAAGTCCCTCCATTCACCTCTCACCATTAATCCTTTGCCCTTTGTTCACAACACAATTCATCCACTACCTCTCAATTTTGCTCACTCCCACTATTTCTCTCCTCTGCTCCTGTGCATGTCAGTAAAAGTGGCTTTAGGAAAGAAGGTCTCTTTGCATCATTTCTTCTACCTTCTTACATTTTGCCAGTAAATATCTCTGTTCCTGTTTTAAAGCACTCTTCAATGCATGGAACAGCCTCTTACTCTGGTCTACCGTATGACCACTTATTCATAAAAATTCTCCTGAAAACTAAAACTTCTTTCACAATATCTACTCACACACCCATTAAGTGCACCACACTGTTAATTGAACCACCATGATGCATACAGAAAAAAACCTAGGCATCAATGTGACTGTATTTCTATAACTCATATCATTCCTCTCAATTCCTTCCTTATGTGACTCACATGGGTCAGGTGTAAAATTCATTCTATATTCTTTGCATCTGTGTCTCCATTTGTCTTGTTTGATGTACCTACTACATATTTTACTACCTTCCCTCCTTAGTAGTATTGTGATTGTGATGGGGTGCAGTCACAGAAAACCCCTTGGGGATGCTTCATGAGGTGCTGACTAGGCCACTGACACTTGTCTTCTTGCTCTCTGGGGCTTTTCCCGTCATGCTAGGTCAGCTCCCTGGTCTCCCCCAGCCAAGGCACAGAGCTGAGATCACCCCCCCCCCACCCCACCCCCAAGAAGCAGTACAGACACTGAAACTCTTCAGGTCCAAGGAAAATGCAGTTTGGGGCCCAGCTTCCTAGGATACCACTCTGCAAATGGGATCAGAACCCCAAATGAATATTTAGGTAAGTCCCCCCCTTAACAATGAAAGGAGGATGTGCACACTGATTGCTCCCCCAGGTAACAATTATTTACATTGGGCTTGATAGTAAATAAAAGTGATTTTATTAAGTACAAGCAGTAGGATTTAAGTGATTATAAGTGAGAACAGGCAAGAGCAAAGTAGATTACACACTGAAAGTAACAGAAAACGCTTAGCTAATTCTAACACTAAAACCTCAGCACAAACTTTTTACAAACTCACCCTAAAATGGTTCCTGTTCCAGCTAAGCCTTTAAAACAAGGGAAGTTCCTCTCCCTGGGGTCTTTAATTATCCTCCTGGGTGTGCCATCCCAGCCAAAAACAAAGAAACTCCTAGCTTCCTAGTGTTTTATAAATTCCACCTTTGGGCAGGAATTCTGTTTCTACATTCCCACCTTCCATGGGAAATTACCTAGCCAATCCCTACCAGTTAGGGAGGTCACATGACTGCCTAGGACCAACCACTGCTAAAACTTTAAGGACAAAGTGTTTATAGTTGACCAGACCTTGAGAGAAACACCCTTGATCGCTTGCCTTTGCGCTTTTAAAGCCATAAACCATTTCATATTCTATTTATCTAATTTTATACACAAGAATGATACATACACCAAAATAAGATAAACAGATCCAATGGATTATGACATTTAGATTAATAAGGTTACATGAGGCAATTTGTCCCAAGCATCTTTGAGTTATGCATTTTTATGTCCATAAGTCCATTTCATAAAGCATGGGGGTCCGTCACAGTGCATCACAGTGATAACAGCCAGATCTTATACAGAGCTTTTTATTGGTAAATATCAAACCATTTAGAGGTATCATGATCCTATTTTACAGATGAGGAGTACCTTCCCCAGCTATCAATCAGCAAGTGAACAGCAGAACAAGGACTCAAACCCAATCTTTCAAGGCGTAGTCCAGTTCCTTTTCCACTAGGTTACATCCATGCAGGCAGCGAGGTCTGCTAATACTATACAGATATGGACTACTTGCCTAACTAATATTTTATTTAAATACATGAGGTGCATCTACCTTATGTCAGACATACATAGGAATTGACATACCAGTGCAGAACATACCTATGACCTGCAGAGTGTAGGATCTTGTCCAACAACGATACCAGAATATTCAAAGGAAGGTGTAAGTTTTTACATCATTGTTCATTATGGGATGTTCATAGAAATTTCTCCTAGATTCAGAAACTTTTTAGTCTGTCACTTGAACCGTGAGATGTTGTATTCCTCATTTTAAAACATGTTTTAAACTAGCTATTTTTGAAGGTAATTTTCGAAAAAGTTACAACCTAAGCTATAAAAATCAACCAAGCTATGATATCATTAAAATGACTCACTGGTCATACATATAATTATATTTTTATGAAATGCAATAGACTTGACACAGGAAGGGAAAAAACATTTTCAGTCATGCAAGTAATTTGTTTTATTTTACCAGAGTCTGAACTGCATACGCATTATCTACAGTAGGTCAGTGCAAATCTTGAATCCAAAAGGAGTCTTATAAAAGTATCAGCATTGAGCTATCAGTAATAATTAACTAAGGTAGAGACGCACACAGCAGGTTTCCAAGATAATCCTCAAAGAAATACCTAAGAGAGACTCCCCCATAACTGTGGTCACAAACAAAGTATAAAGGTAGTTAATACAGTTTTTAAAACAGCCAGTTCCTGAATAGTTGATATTGGTTTTGGAAACTACCAAAACGGAATCAGCAATTATGCACTTAGAATCTGTATTTGCTTTAAGACAAATTGCAAGATTTACCATTGTGCAAGAATGGAATTGTTTCACTCCTCACAAGATAAAATGATCTCCACTAATACTTTACAAAACTGTTTGTTCTTCCAAAGGGCATGTTTATCAAGTCTGCAAGGTAAGACTATTAAAAACTGGGAAACTATCTGAATTCACGCACAGATTGGCACATTAACTCTGAAAACGCAAGACATTTGCTATGGTCTGGCAGCCCGACAAAACAAACACATGTTTGGCAGAATTTGTCTCCCTTGGGAACATATAAGAATTAAATTATGGCTGCTCATTCTGGAGGGTTTTATTTTCCCATATGAATTTTGAAACTGACCTATGAAACCGGGTAAAAAAAAAAATGTGGAGACATTAAATGAAACGTTAAAAAAACACATGGAAAATGAAGTGAAATACTCATCTAATTATGGAATCTATTAAATAGAAATGTGAAATCTTATTTGGTCAGAAGATGGAAAATGTTCTGTTTAAGATACGTAGTTTGAAAGGCAATGATTTAGGGATATACATATTTTTATACCTAAATGTATAATGAAAACAAGGGACTGTTTAAGAGGGAAGATAAGAGAAAGCCATCTGCAGTACAACAACAGAAACATAATCCTTGATCTATCTAAATTGGTTTTGTAACCTGAGAAAGACCCACACTGAGCTAAGATTTTTAAAAACATATGAACTGTTGTCCAGAAAGCTGGAACAGATGCAAGATAATCTACACAGGACAATCCATAAACAACATTGTCTACATTATACTGTACTTGTTTCATTTCACGGGGAAAAAAGGGAAGGGACAAACCTCAGATCAGCGGCGTATAAATACATGACCAACTTTCAATACTTGTTCTGCTGACTTCAGTTAGGTACATGTTTAAGCAACTTGAAGAATCAAGTCTTACATTATAATAACTTTTCCTGGGAAGAAAACTCTCTGGAAGCAATAAGAGTGTAAAATCTTATTTATAGAGAGCATCCTGTATATATCCCAAAAGCACATTTTCAGAGTTTCTCCCACTGGCCTATTGATTATTTTATTTCTTCCTATTGAGTACCATCACCTCACGCCTCAGTCAGGACTTCAGCCAGTGACTATGAGCAATATTAATTATAATGCTACTGGGTTTAGTTTTCTACATTACAAACAGGATAATAAAATTATTATTAGTGGCCCCAATTCAGGTAAGCACTACAAACAGGTGTTTACTTTGAAATCTGTGCTGAAAGGGATATAAACCATATGCTTTTGATCACTTTCCTGCATCCAGAGCCCAAAGGCAGAAAGATAGTTATTAGAAAATACTTTAAGTGTAACGATGGCAAAGGATTATAGAAACTCCTATAAAATGTAATAGAGGCTTCTTCGGGACTAGGAGATTTGCCAGATCCTGCAACAGATAGCTCTCTAGTACAAATTACTAAAGCTCTATCTTTGCACAAGTCATCTGTTTTACACAAACTAAATCTCTCTGTATAAATAAAAATTGCCATCTGAAAATTGAGCTCAAGAAAATGCACGTTAGCAACATGAAGTAAATCACTAAAAAATGAGGGCATGTAAAACAATTTCAATGGCAATTTATCTCAAGAATAGTTTCTCTTTCCATCCTTAAGACGTCAGCTCAAGAGTCTATTTAAATTATTTTCCAAGCATGATCTGAGCCGTATATTTAAATATCTTGTCTATAATGTACTCAGTAAAGATATAAAAACACATTTTTCACTTTTAATGTGCCAGCTACTTCTATTTATTGACTTTATTCACCTGAGGCTTTGACTACACTGCCGGCTTTTGCCAACAGAGGATATGCAAATAAATCACTGATTAGCATTTTATCATGCTTCATTTGCATAATCTATTCCAGCCATTTTTGCGCAAGGGGTTTTTGCTCAAAAACAAGCAGTGTGGACGTTTCCTTTTTTGTGCAAGATCCTTATGCCTTCTCCTGGTTTTTGTGCAAAAAAGAAGTTTTTTTCCGGGAGAGGCATAAGGATCTTGCGCAAAATGTGGTTTTTGCACAAAACGGAAGCAGCTACACTGCTTCTTTTTGCGCAAAAACCCCTTGCCAAAAAGAAACGGCAGAAAGTATGCTAATGAGATCGTGACTTATGCTAATGAGCCCAGCATTAGCATATTTTCTGCCACAAAAACTTGCAGTGTAGACAAAGCTCTAGAGACTAACAAATTATATATATATATATTATCATGAGTAATCACCCACGAAAGCTCATGATATTATATATACAGTATTTCATTAATCTCTATGGTGCCACAGGACTACTCATTTTTAAAGTTACAGACTAACATGGCTACCCTCTGAGACTTTATTTGTTATGTGAAACTGGCCCCTGAAGGAAGCACATATACCCTATGAAAATGAGAGGGTTTTAAAAATACAACCAAAACCAGCTAGTGCTATTTAACAAATCACAGAGATGTGAATCATTACTTCAGTGGCACAGTGGAGTTTTTTTAAATTTGAAAGACCAAGAAGTTACTTTGGATAATGAAAAATGCAAAAATAAACAACTGACCAAGATACAATAGCATGTCAGGGAAGCTACTGAGGGGAAGACAAGTGAAAGCATGACCATCCAGAAATAATCCTGAATATCTGGTACTCCTTATTATAAAAGGTTGCCAACCTAAACAGATGAAGCAAGTAATAAGACAGCTAAAGAAAAACTTATTTTTTGTCCCCATTCTCTTACAAGCCTTGGTTGGACCTTCCTGATTTGGTAGGTTGGACCTCCCTCGTCCGGCACTCTCCGGACCGGACTGGTCCCAAATGAAGTAGTTTGCTGGACAGGGGAGGTCAATTCTACCCCTCTGCAGATGGGACTCCAGGCTCTCCCAGGGTCCATCAGCAGACCTAGTGGAGCTCCCTTGCCCCTAGGCCGCCAACTCTCACCTCCGCTGGCCAGGCCTCCCACAACAGCTCTGATGCCCTATAGCCATAAGGCTCCTCTCATCCCACTGATGCTGTGGTTCCAATGCCCAGGGACTGCCTGGGCTATGCTGTCCCTGGACCACTAGGACTGTCATGGATCTCAGACACCAACATTGCCACAGCTCCGGGATGCTGCGGCTCTGTGGCCACCAGGGCTCTGTTCCCCAGGGCTACTGGGCTCCATTATTCCAGGGCTGCTGACACTTCTTTGTTCCAGAGCTGCCAGGGCTCAGGGCTGCTACAGGAGCCGTGGCTCCGCTCTCCAAGACCTCCATGGCTCCACTGCCCTGAAGCCACTGGGGCTGCCGCGGTTCCACTGTCCCAGAGCTGCTACAGCCAATCCCATGGCCACCCAGCTCTGGTCCAGCAATATCGGTGGTCTTCCTGGACCATGGATGTTTCCTGATAAGAGAATCCTGAATAAGAGAGGCTCAACTTGCATTACAATAGCTGTTTGGTCCAATTACCATTAAACAACACAATGTTCTTTCTACTCCCGCTGAGGGCAAATGGATTTACAGACATTACATGAACAAACTCGTGAGAAAATTATTTTTAGAAGCCTTCAGTTCTTACTATGATTCCAATCTATCTCCTATTAGAGAAATTACTTTTCTGGGGGAGAGGGAGATGTTCTTCAGATCTACAGCCTTAATCCCCATAGTAGTCAGTTTCTTTTCTCTTTTTCCTTTTAAAAATAAAAGTCCATATTTGGTGCTAGTGAGGTGACCTCACTGCACTGCTCTGATATTCTGTCTCCTGAAGAAAGTTCTCATTTCTGCAATGCAGAGTCAATATTTCAGTTAGCCATTTCACCTCCTCTTCTACAGACATAGAGCACAAGTTGACTCACTGGACTCAAACATTAACTTTTCTGGAAATATTAAGTTCAAATTCCTCCAAGTAAAATAAAATGCATGTTCATTCAAACTACTGCATGTTTATGTGGAATGCTATAGTATTACACAATTAGGCATACAGCAATAAGCCAAACTTTGTTCATGAGAAGCTACACCATAGAATAACAGCTCTCTTTGGCCAGAAACAGCAAACTGTAGCCAAAGGGAGCTGCGCGCATTTGCAGACACGAATAAATAAAGGTCCAGCCCATGGACTGCTTATTGCCCACATTTGCTCTAGCTAGAGCAGCGTTTCTTAAACTTTTTAAGACTGAGGAACACCAAACAATATTTTTTTTTTTAAATGAGGAACACCAAGGATTTTGAGGAAAAAAGAAAAAAGGCTGGGGGGAAAAAAGGGTCGGGAGGGGGGAAGTTAGAGGGAATAAAAGGGTTGGGGCGAAGTTATTGAGTGCAAAAAAAAAAGTGGCCATTTTAAATTCTTTTCTTCACAGCATACTTCTGTCAGCCGACGGTCAGGGCAGTGTGTGTGTGTATGTTTCCGAGAAAAGGTTTAACGTCCGTGTTTTTACTGCTAGGACCGGGGTCCCATCGCAGAGGGTGGCCAGCAGGCCAACAGACGCCCCGAGTTTATAGGAAGAGCTTATTACGCTTCAGATTTTAGCTGCTAGAATTTCATAATTCCTTCGCAGCGGGCAGCCTCGGGGAGACTGAGAAGCGCCCCAACTGAATTTTGCCACCTGAGTGTGACACAAATCCAAACGCCCAAGCTCTCCCTATATCTGTCCCTTTATGACCGGCTGAAGTTCTTTTAAATTGTGCTTGGTTCTGTTACAGCAACTGAAGGAGTCAGGTTAAAGCTTAAACAGTTACAGGTTTATTAAAGAAGCTTATAAATCATATGGTTGCAATGGCTATTGTTCTATTTCTTAACTATTAGCAAAATATAGGTCTTAAAAATGGTTACAAAGAAGATAAAGCTAGAAAAATAGAAATAATGGTACCAAGTAACAGCTTACTCTTTCTATGTGTACACTTAAGACAGAGGACCACATCCAGGTACCATTTTTACCCCCTTCTGTGCCTCTCGACTCCAGCATGTCAGGCCAGGGCCGGTCCCTCAATTCCTAGGAAAGGCGAAAATACGAGGTGGGCGTCCCCATAGAACCTCGGGAGGTCAAACACCTAACCCGACCAGCAGGTAGAGGGTAGAATGACACTCAAAGTGAGTGTGTGCTGGGCCCATCTTTTATAATCATGGGGTCACGTATTTCTCTTTCTTATCTGTCATGCCAATTGATGCTTGTCTGTCTTCTGTGAGACCAGTTCTTACAAGGGAGTTGTGAACTTAATTTACACTTGTAAGAGAGAATTGAGATGATTAAATTTTGAAGTACAGGACATTGTTTTCTCAGTGGGAAATTCCTCTTCCTGGGACTGTGTGTTCGAATCAACATAGGTGCCAGCCGCAGCCTCGAGGCCAGCTTATTGACTTAGCTGCTCTCTATCCACATATCTGTGTTTCAGCTTCTCAGGATCAGATGAGCCAGCATAGACTATGCTGATATTATTGCTCCTTCTCTGCCCTGTGCTTCAGAGAGGCAAATAAGATGGATGATATGGGGTCGGGCTGTCTGGCCACAACTTCCAACTGCCTCGCAGCACATCGGTGTACCATGAAACACAGTTTAAGAAACCCTGAGCTAGAGCATTCAATTGTCAACTTCCATGAGCAATGGGGACCATAACTTCTAGTAGCAGGGAGCAAAATATTTGGAGGGGAAGTCAAGAATCCTGCTTCTCCCTCTAATGCATGGGTTCCCAAACTGAGGGGCATGCCCCTGGGGGGCACATGAAGAACTTCCAGAGGGTGGGGGGTGAGGCAACCCAGCCACACCCGCCCCCCCCGTCAATCCCACCCAAAGTTTTGCTGCTATTTTTTGGGGGGGGGGGCGTGAGGATTTCTCAAAAGATCAAAAAGGGGACGTGATGCCAAAAAGTTTGGGAACCACTGCTCTAATGGATACAAGACATTCAGGGCTTGTCTGCATTAAAGCTACAAGTGGACCTAAGCTGTACTAATTCAGTTACGTAAGTTATGTAACTGAAGTAGATGTCAAGTAGGTCAGCAGTGGTGTGAAGACGGCCGAGGTCAGTTGAAAAGCAGAAGTTAGCAACTCACATGGCCTGTAGAAAGGTTGAAAGGAGAACATGATCGTCCTGCTGCATACAGCTCACTCCTACTTACCATGTTTTCCTTTGGGCTTGCTTTGAGGAATGAAGGAAGGTTCCATCTGGAACAACTATCACATGTACGCAGCAAATACTTCAAGATTCAATACTGTAATCCCATATGCTACAGACTATGACAAAAGTCATGACAGAGGATTTTTTGCCCACAGAACACATTAACATCAGGTAAAGAAGAAGGGTAGATGATCTCTCATTTTGATTGCTAGCTACATCTTTCAACGGAGACAAATAAATTAGACAAAAATAATTTCAGCAGTTAAATATGACTGACATTTAAGTACTCACACTTACTGTACATGGAATAATCAAAATATTGTCATTGGGTTGAAATATTTAAATCTGTCATTATATAATCAAATTTGCTTAAATAAGCTGAGCCTTGTTCACATGTTTGTTTGTCAGATACTGGACAGAGAAAGATTTTAACATTAAGATATTCCTCACCATTCTTTGGGACTTGATGATAAATGTGTTGCACATTACAGTTTAGGATAAAAACCCACCCTCCTACTCCAAACTAATCCAGTGAACTCCATAACCACCAGAGCACAAGAAAGAGAAAAACCATCAGGGGGAGCCAAACTCCAGATGGATCCAGGACTCTGTTACAGCAGAAGCAGCCACCTACAGGCAGCAGTCTTTATGTCGGTTAGGAAGGCCTCAGAGCTTGATAAGAGACCCTGTTGCTAGAGCTGCCAACCCTCCCAGATTGACCAGAAGTCTCACAGAAAGGCCTCAATCTCCTGGTGGCTATGGAAGCCAACATGGGAGATTTTAGGCCTCTGAAAGTGCATTGAGTGGTACAGTGAGGCAGGATGTAGGCATATCTACCCTGGCTCTGTTCAGAAAGCATCTGGCATGTCTCTGTGGCTTCTAGGCACAGGGGCAACCAGGAGTCTTTGCATGCTGCTCCTAACCCAAGAGCCAACTCTGCAGCTCCTACTGGCTGGAAACCATGGCTAAGAGGAGCTGCAGAGGAGATGACTGCAGGAAGCGGCAGTGCGCAGAGACACCCTGTCCACCCTGAGCCTAGCAGCCACAAGGACATGCCAACTACTTCTTGGGAGCCGACTGAGGTAAGTGATGCCTGGCCAAAGCCTGCACCACAACAAAGCTCTCAGGTGAAATCCTGGCCTCATTGACTTCAACTGGATCAGAATGTCACTCATAATGCTTAGAATGAATTACACTTTATTTCTGGCAGCATGCCCAAAAATAAATAAAAAAAACCAACCCTGTGTTATTTTTTGAGTCTGAGAGAGTTCCTAGGAGCCCACTGAGGATGCGTCTATGCTGTGATAAGAGACACACAACACAACTGCCAGTGGCCCAGGTCAGCTGACTCAGGCACATAGGGCACCTGCAAACCTGGTCTGATGAACCGCCAGCTCATGGTTGGCTACACCTACTAATAGCTAGGATCGCCAACACTGTAAAATTTCAAAAATTTTCTTAACGCTCCTGCCCTAACCTTTCTCACAATATTAACAACAAGCAGGACTTGCTTACATTCACCGGGGGTATTTCTTGCTGCTTTTTGCAGCACTCAGCAACTTTTGCAGCATTTAGCAACTTCCAATCTCATGGCACACAGATTAAAAAAGGGGGGGTAGTCTCTGTGGGCAACTCTAGGAGCCAGACTCAGCATTATGAATCAAAGTCTGGCCCGGTCAGGATACTAGCAGTCAAAGGCAGGAGACAAACTAGAAATCAGAACTAAAAGTAAGATGCCAAAATCACCCTAGATCAGTAAGCAAGCGAAGCAGGAGTAGATAGAGAGAGGCACAAGACACACAGTTCAGAACAGGGTGGAGCCAATTGTTCAGGCAGTGTCTTGTTCTTGCTGCTGGCTTACATAGGGTCAGAAAGCCAATCGGCCACATTGGGCTGTGCTTGTGAATCCCACACAACCTAATACCAACAGGCTGCCATGTTAAATGCAGGAGAATGCGTCCAGTTCTGAGCCCCCTGCTATCAAAAGGATGTGGACACATAGGAGAGGATCCAGTGGAGGGCAACCAAAATGATTAGGGGGCTAGAGCACATGACCTATGATGAGAGGCTGAGGGATTTGTGCTTATTTAGTCTGCAGAAGAAAAGAGTGAGGGAGGATTTGATAGCAGCCTTCAGCTTCCTGAAGGGAGGTTCCAAAGAGGATGGATAGAGACTTCTCAGTAGTGACGGATGGCAGAACAAGGAGCAATTGTCTCAAGTTACAGTGGGTAGGTCTAGGTTGGATATTAGGAAAAACTATTCACTAGGAGGGTGGTGAAGCACTGGAATGGATTACCTGGGGAGGTGGTGGAATCTCCATCCCTAGAAGTTTTTAAGTCTCGGCTTGACAAAGCCCTGGCTGGGATGATTTAGTTGGGATTGATCCTGCTTTGGTCAGGGGGCTGGACTTGATGACCTCCTGAGGTCTCTTCCAGCACTATGGTTCTATGATTCTATGAATGGGACTAATAGCACTTTTCAAGTGTCTGAAACAGTGTTACAAGGAGGAGGGAGAAAATTCTTCTCCTTGATCTCTGATGATCGGACAAGAAGCAGTGGTCTTAACTTGCAGCAAGGGAAGCTTAGGTGAGACAATAAGAAAAACTTCCTAACTGTCAGGGTGGTTAAGCACTGGAATAAACTACCTAGAAAGGTTGTGGAATCTCCATCACTGGAGATATTTAAGAGCAGGTTAGATAAACATCTATCAAAAATAATCTAAATGGTACTAGGTCCTGGGGACTGGACTTGATAACCTCTTGATGACCTACAATTCTAGTAATTTATGATTCTATGAATATTTACTGCTTTACTTTATAGACCCTTGAAAGTAAAATACAGCAGCGGATATAGGGCAGAGCAAGTGGGGCGACTGCCCCAGGCTCCGTGCTTCAATAGGCCCTGAGCATGCACTAATTCCAGTCGGCTGTGGACGTGGTGCGTGTGCGAAATTGTGCTACCCTGGGCCCCGCGGTGCTGCCCTTGGCCCCACGGCACGCTCATTCGTGGTGAAATATAACCAAGATTGGCTACAAGACAATCTTATTTTGCTTCAGTTGTTTCCTCAAGGTACGTCTATACTGCAGGCTTATTTCGGAAGAAGCTTTTTTTTGGAAGAGATCTTTGGAAGAGAGCGTCCACAGCACATCGAAAAAGGGATGCGCTTTCTCAAAAGCGAGTGTCCAGACTGACTGGATGCACTCTAGCATAAAAGGCCACCTGGAACCACTTCAGCCAGGACTTGAGGTCACCAGTTGCTTCCCAGTGCTGGTGCTGGAGACTTGCAGAGACACGCACGTAAGGGAACCCTATGGACAGGCATTTCTCTGCTTCTGCTGTGTGCTTGCCTATCTCCTCGAGGGACAGCAAAGCTCTCATAGTATCTACTGTGGCTGCCCTGCTTTTGTGGACGCCATAGCTTTTCTCTTGGTGCCATGGAGCCAGAGCTGCCTCTGGGCATGTGATGGCCCTACACGGCCATGTAGCAGTTTTTGCAGCACTTTGTGCCAGCTGCCTTCCTGGTCCTGCACGAGCTCAACTCCAAGCTCATTGAAGAGACCCTCTTTTCTGGGGCCATTTTTCTGACAAAACTCTGTAGTACAGACATACACTCTTGGAATAGATCTCTTTTCTTGGGTATGGAAGTGCCCCAAAGTAACTGGAGAACGTAATAAAGACGTTATAACAGCAAGGCAGGATTATTTTTCTTTTCATGAATTTTTCATCTTTTGTCCTTTCAGCGGTGACAGTGATATTTGAAACATGAAAATTGTAATTGAAGGTTTTTTTAAAAGATTCGTACCCAAACATTTTAGCATCTTCTAACTCTGTGGCTCTCAAACTTCAGCAACTTGAGGACCCCTATTTTAATATAACATTTTTTGCACACCCAAGCTGGCTCCTAATTTTCCCTGAGGATGTTCAATCCCTACTCAGCCCCCCGCCCCACCATCAATTCAGCCCTTCCCTTGAATCCCCACCCTGGACTCACTTCTTCCCCGCCGACCCTCCTC
Organism: Pelodiscus sinensis; assembly: GCF_052426305.1. Classification (NCBI taxonomy): domain Eukaryota; kingdom Metazoa; phylum Chordata; order Testudines; family Trionychidae; genus Pelodiscus; species Pelodiscus sinensis. The sequence continues at coordinate 23,359,643 of NC_143052.1, read as the reverse complement.
TTCCCCACCTATTTCTGCCTCCTGTCCCAAGTGTACCCCATCCCCGCTCCTCCTTCCTCCCAGCACCCCCTGCACACTGCTAAATAGCTGTTCTGCGGAGTGCAGGAGGCACTGGGAAGGGATGAGGGAGGGGTTGATCAGTGGGGTCAATGAATCTGGACATGATTTGCAAACTCCCAGGGGTCTGGAAATCCTAGTTTGAGAACTGTTATAAGTATGCCCGGGATAGATAAGTGAGTAAAGAGTGGGGGAGAGGAGGGTGTACATGCGCATTGAGGTTGCAGAGCACTTAAAACTTAGGAAATACTAGAATTAAGGTTTGCGTATGCCATGTTAATTCAACTCCTTTCATAAAAGTATTATATGATCTTTAATTACATAATCACATACTATTTTTTTCTCCCAGTTAAGTCTGTCAGGCAAGTAAAAACAGAATCTTATAACAGAAAATATTGGGGCACCTTAACATTTGGTGTCACTACCTGTGCTGCCAACTGTTAAAGTAAGGGAAGGGGCAAAGGAAACAACTACTCATTTCCATTACTAAAAGCAGTTGCAAATTTGATTTTCTCACTGGTTTGGGCTACAGCTTTTCCCTGAGAGTTCATTCTACTTGGCTGGTGCAGAAAGAGCTGTCGCTTTAACATGACCAGCACCCTCTTCATGCACTGCTAATACATTTGCAAAAGAGTTTCCTCCTCTGATTCATGTACCATATAGAAAGTACAGGATAGCGTGAAATAAAGATTTATTAGCACTTGTGTAAGATGCCAAACAACTCACTCCTGGCTTCACCATCTGCAATTAAAGCATCCACCCAAATCATTCTGGGTATGTCTACACTACCCCCCTAGTTCGAACTAGGGGGGTAATGTATGCATACCGACTTGCTAATGAAGCCCGGGATTTGAATTTCCCGGGCTTCATTAGCATAAAGCCGGCGCCGCCATTTTTAAAAGCCGGCTAGTGTGAACCCCGTGCCGCGCGGCTACACGCAGCACGGACTAGATAGTTCGGATTAGGCTTCCTAGCCGGCTTCGCACTAGCCGGGTTCGCACTAGCCGGGTTTTAAAAATGGCGGCGCGGCTTTATGCTAATGAAGCCCGGGAAATTCAAATCCCGGGCTTCATTAGCAAGTTCGGTATGCATACATTACCCCCCTAGTTCGAACTAGGGGGGTAGTGTAGACATACCCTCTCTATCACATATTGCACTTCTCTTCCTCCTTGTATGGATAACACTAGTATTTGCACACAGCAAAGATAACTAAAAAATGTATGCAGCTTCTCCTTTGTATTTCTAGCTGCATATCCATGAGCCATTTCAATAGCACGCCACTCCTATCAGTCTCTGCATTGTTACCCTTAGTAGTAATCTGCCCAAAAAATTCCAAACCAATGCTGAAATCTTAAATAGCAGTTAATGTGCAATAATGCAGTTACACCCACAAACAGTTCAGTAATTTTAAAAAAAATAGTCTTTTGGGGGCAGTACTTAAAGGACCAAACCCAATGACTGTTGAAATCAATGGAGCTATGTCTACACGGTCCCTGTTTTGTGAAAAAATATGCAAATGAGGCAAAGTGTGGCATATCGCCACATCTCATTTGCATAATTAATGAAGATCCATTTTTCCACAAGAGGCTTTTGCACAAAAAGGAGATGTCTATATGGCTCCTTTTTGCGCAAAAACCCCCCACTTGCACAAAAGCCGTTCTTCCTGAAAAAAATGTGGAAGAATGGCTCTCGCGCAAAAGTCTCTTATGCAAAAACAGAGCCTCATTAATTATGCAAATGAGGTGCAGCAATAGTCCATGCTTCGCCTCATTTGCATATTGTTTGTGCAATGAGACTAATCCAAAGCCCACAGTATTTCCTAATTTAACACACATGCTAGGTCAGTCTGGGTATGTCTACACTACAGCACTAATTCGAACTAACTTAGTTCGAATTAGTTAATTCGAACTAAGCTAATTCGAATTAGCGCATGTAGACTTAAAAACTAGTTCGAATTAGCATTTTGCTAATTTGAACTAGCATGTCCACACTGAGTGGACCCTGAACCGGGGTTAAGGATGGCCAGAAGCAGTGCCGGCAGGGCATCAGATTAGGACTTAGAGCGTGGAGCTACTGTCTCAGGCTAGCCGAGGGCTGTGCTTAAAGGGACCCGACCCCCACCCGGGACAGACAGTTCAGGGGTTCCCCGCTTGCAAAGCAGTCCTGGCTTGGAGTGCCCTGAGTGCCCACACTCGGCACATCACAGCACTCGGTCATCAGCTCGGAGGGGAGGGGGTCAATCGGGGGGCTGCAGGAGAGCTTCCACCCCAAGGAGCCCGCAGAGCCAGCCCAGTCCTCCTCATCGGGGGCTAGTACCCCATTCCTCCCTCACCTCCTACTTACCCCTCCCTATCCCCCCTTCCTGATGTACAAAATAAAGGACATGTGTGTTCAAAAATAGAAACTCCCTTTCTTGAACAAAACTCGGGGAGACTGGGAAAAGGAGGTGGGAGAGGGGAAGAGAGAGGGTGGGAGAGGGGACGGCAACTAAAATGATGAGGGGTTTGGAACAGGTCCCATATGAGGAGAGGCTAAAGAGAGTGGGACTTTTCAGCTTAGAAAAGAGGAGACTGAGGGGGGATATGATACAGGTCTATATAAGCATGAGTGGTGTGGAGAGGGTGCATAAAGAAAAGTTCTTCATTAGTTCCCATAAAATAAGGACTAAAGGACACCAAATGAAATGAATAGGTAGCTGGCTTCAAACTAACAACATAAAGTTCTTCTTCACAAAGCAAATAGTCAACCTGTGGAACTCCTTGCTGCAGGAGGCTGTGAAGGCTAGAACTAGAACAGAGTTTAAAGAGAAGTGAGATAAAGTCATGGAGGTTGGGTCCATGGAGTGGTATTAGCCAGGGGGTAGAAATGGTGTCCCTGGCCTCTGTTTGTGGAAGGCTGGAGATGGATGGCACAAGACAAATGGCTTGGTCACTGTCTTCGGTCCATCCCCTCCGGGGTACCTAGTGTTGGCCACTGTCGACAGACAGGCTACTGGGCTAGATGGACCTTTGGTCTGACCCAGTACGGCCATTCTAAGCTCAGGGTTCAGGGTCGGGGATCTCAGTGGACCACCTTGATTTTCATGCAAACCTGCTCCTGGGTGGCCAGGCTGGCAGCTATCCTGCCCTAGACAGACACTTTCCTGTGCCTAGTGTGGAGGTCGTGGATGAGGTCCATGATGTCTGCACTAGACCAGGCGGGCGCCTGCCTCTTGCGGACCTGGGCAGGCTCCCAGGAGCCGCCATCCTGGTCCCGGGAAGAGGCAGAAGGCTGGGTGGCAGCGGGTGGCTGGCTCGAGCCGGGCCAGGTGCAGGGTCTGCTGGCTGGGTGCTGGCAGGCTTGCACCTGGCACGGGCACTGTAGCCAGCCCATGCCCCTTTAAGGGCTCCGGGGCTGGGAGGGGGGCAGAAGAGTTTCCCTGGTAGTGCCCAGAGTGGCCACCAGGGAAAGCTGGGGAGGGCTAGCCTCCCACTAGTTTGAATTAGGTGGCTACACAGCCCTTAATTCGAACTAGTTAATTCGAACTAGGCGTTAGTCCTCGTACAATGAGGTTTACGAATTAAGTTCGAACTTGCGGTTTGCTTGTGTAGCGCCTATCAAAGTTATTTCGAACTAACGTCTGTTAGTTCGAATTAACTTTGTAGTGTAGACATACCCTCTTTGACTATGTTTTCTCTAAAATGAACAAAGCAAATCCTATGAATTCTTTCCTGCCTCCCTCTTATATTGGAGACTTTCTGATTTTATATTCCATTTATCTCACTGGCAAGAAACTCAAGTATACAGAAACATGAAACTGTTTATCTTAAGTAAATAAGGGATGTCATAAGGAAAAGACAAACAATTTAATACTGTATATTTTTGCCTATTATCCTGGACAATAGACAAGAATACTAAAAGTTGAGAACTTATTTCAAATTCAGCAATTTATTGCTCTTTTCACTTTGTACTGAATTGAAATAACATGATTAGCTGGAAAAAAGTGTATGCAGTTCAATATAAAAAGTTCTGCTAATATGATGCCATGCCGAATCATTTTTCTGTCCTATAGATATTTGTACTCAAAAACTCAGAAATCCCAACTCAGCACAAATATGACACATCTGCATATTTTGGCTGTTCTGCAGCTCTATAATTTCATGGCATAATTGATGTACAAAATTTTAAGGACCAAAAATCTCTGCACTGCAGCTTTGGGTTAACATCCCTGAAAAACACCACATTAAAGGCATACACCTTCCACCTTGGCAGTATACAGGCAGTCCCTGACTTACACGGATCCGACTTATGTCGGATCCACACTTATGAACGGGGCTTTTCTCGCCCTGGAGCTCACGGGCGGCGGGTCACCGCCCATGTCCTCCGGGGCGAGAAAAGCTTCTCCCGGTCTCCCTGGTCTGCTGGGGGGGTCCAGCAAAGCCGCTGGACCCTCCCAGCAAAGCCGCTGGACCCTCCCAGCAAAGCCGCTGGACCCTCCCAGCAAAGCCGCTGGACCCTCCCAGCAAAGCCGCTGGACCCTCCCAGCAGACCAGGGACACCCGAGCAAAGCGGCCGCCTTGGCGGCTTTGCTCCCGGGCAAACGAGCAAAGCCGCCCAGGCGGCTTTGCTCTAGTGTCCCTGGTCTGCTGGGGGGGGGGGGGGGGAGTCCAGCGGCTTTGCTGGAACCCCCCCCCCCCCAGCAGACAGGGGGACAGGAGCAAAGCGGTGGAGCACGCCCGCAGCGGGACAGCCCGGGCGCGCCTGGGCTGTCCCACTGCAGGCGTGCTCCAAGGCTTTGCTCCCCGTCTCCCTGCAGACCAGGGAGATGGAGAGCAAAGCCTTGGAGCACGCCTGCAGCGGGACAGCCCAGGCGCACCGCGGCTGTCCCACTGCGGGCATGCTCCGAGGCTTTGCTCTCCGTCTCCCTGGTCTGACCAGCAGACCAGGGAGATGGGGAGCAAAGCCTTGGAGCACGCCAGCAGTGGGACAGCCGCGGTGCGCTTGGGCTGTCCTGCTGCGGGCGTGCTCTGCGGCTTTGCTCCGCGTCTCCCAGGTCAGCAGACCAGGGAGACGGAGCAAAGCCGTAGAGGACTTGGGCGGTCCTCCACCCCGTCTCCCTGGTCTGCTAGGGGGGAGTGCAGCTAGTGCCCCCCTCCGAGCAGACCAGGCTTTTCTTGCCTACCCCTGGGGTAGAGTAGCTGGGGGCTGCCGGGTTGGTCCCGCTGCACCGCTCCGGACCAACCTGGCAGCACCTGAGCTGCTCTGCCCCAGGCGCCCTGATTCAGCCACTGCTGGTCAGTTTCAGCAGCGGCTGAATCAGGACGCCTGGGGCAGAGCAGCTGGGGTGCTGTTGGGTTGCTCTAGTAGCGCCGAGGAGCCGCGCTACTGGAGCAACCCAGCAGCACCCCAGCTGCTCTGCCCCAGGTGTCCCCAAGTCAGCTGCTGCTGAAACTGCCCCAGGCTTCCTGGAATCAGCCGCTGATCAGTTTCAGCAGCAGCTGACTTGGGGACGCCTGGTTTCTTAAGTTGAATCTGTATGTAAGTCAGAACTGGCATCCAGATTCAGCCGCGGTTGAAACTGATCAGTTTCAGCAGCGGCTGACGCCAGTTCCGACTTACATACAGATTCAACTTAAGAACAAACCTACAGTCCCTATCTTGTATGTAACCCGGGGACTGCCTGTATAGCATTTGGCCAGCACTGATGACCCATTGAACAGATTCTGCACCAAACTGATGGCACTTTTGCTCCACAATGGAAAAAATGCACTCCCTAAAACTAAGCAACAGCCTCTTTTCCCCCCAAGCTAACAAACCATACAAAGGCACAATTAATTTTTTTTCATACAATTAATTCTTTTCTGTGCCTTGGTTCAAGTGATCACACTGAGCTATGCCAATCTGCTTCCTCACTCAGGATCATGATGGAAAAAGGGTTTAAAGCAGGTTTGGTCTTATCAACATGCTGCATAATAGATATCTGCTTAAATTCACTGGGGGCCCCAAAGTCCTTGCTTTGCTAACTATACAAGGAAAGACTCCATATACTAATCCAGCTCTACTGATCTAGGTGTTCATGTGGTAGAGGAAAGCAAGTATGACATGGATATGAAATAACTGGAGGTGAGCAAAGCAAGCATGCTGGTACTCTTTGGCTACGTCTAGACTGCAAGACTCTTTCGAAAGACTTTCAAAAGATACTTTCGAAAAAGCTTCTTTCGAAAAAGAGCATCTAGACTACAATCAGTACTTTCGAAAAAGCAAGCTGCTTTTTCAAAAAAGAGAGCACCCAGGCAGTCTGGATGCTCTTTCGAAAAAGCAGAGTTTGCATTACATAGCACCTTTTTTCAAAAGAGCACTTTTGAAAAAAGGTGTTATTCCTCGTGAAATGAGGAGTACTGCCGTCGAAAGAAAAGCCGCGTTCTTTCAATTTAATTTCGATAGAACACGGTTGTAGTCTAGACTCAGGTGAAGTTTTTTTGAAAAAAGGCTGCAGTCTAGACACAGCCTTTGTGTAATCCACACACCTAGGCTATGTCTACACTGGCAGCTTCTTGCGGAAGAACAGCCGTTCTTCCGCAAAAACTTGTCGGCTGTAAACACTGCACGAGCGTTCTTCCAGAAGTAGATTTACAGTACAGCGCTGGAAAACAGGGCTTCTTCCAGAAGAGTTATTCCTCTCCCCACAAGGAATAAGCCCTCTTGTGCAAGAGCTCTTCCAGAAGAGGCCAGTGTAGACAGGCAACATGAATTTCTTGAACAAGAAGCCCCTATGGTTAAAATGGCCATTTCTTGCGCAAGATAGCATCTACAATGCCATGGATGCTCTTGCTCAAAAGCACATCTCTTGTGCAAAAGCATATGGCAGTGTAGACGCTTTCTTGTGGAAGAGTTCTTGCGCAAGAAGCTGCCAGCGTAGACGTAGCAATGCAAGTGGTACCTAGGACACAGCAATAGATAAGATCAAGAGACCTCTACAGCATAGGCTAGGACCCCGTGGGCTTTTAGCTCAGAGGGTAGAGGCTCCTATACTCTGCTTCAGAGGCCCCAGGTTCAAATCTGCCTGTTGGTGGTTACATTTGCACCCTTGTAGAAGAGGCCTGTCCTCCATTAAAGAGGATATGTAAGACCAAACTTCAGACAGGCTAATTCCATTCTTGCGTATGCAAGGATGGGAATTGCGCTTGGGTGCAAGTTAGAATAACCCTTATTTTACAGCGAACAATCAGAAAGGCCACCCAGTGCACTGAGCCAGCAAAAAGGACAAAAGTTCCAAGTAAAAGAGCAAGCGTCAACATTCTCCATGAGTAACCTCTCAAATCTTGCATGGCACTGTGTGAAAATTGGACGGGCCATATTGGTAGTGAAATGGAAATAAGGGACAGGCATGGATGCCATGTAGTTCCCTTCTCAACTCTTGCACAGGGCAAACAGGTAGTGGAATCAGTCCTGGGACCCAGGAATGCGTGATCATTGCCAGGGTACCAGCAAGATTGCTAGAGAGAGCAGACCACAAACTTCTGAACTGCTCTACAGAGCATAGGCTGGTGCTCCAGGGAGAACTGCCTGCAGCAAGCTCCCTTTCCTGTTTTTTAGATGGAAAAAATAACATTTTTTTGTAATGTTAAATAATTTTTATCATTTAATGAAACCAGCTGAAGTGACTGCTCTGTTGCTGAGGGGATGTTGTGTGATAATGAATGGTAAGGGAAGGGATATGCAGAATTATCAACAGCTATAGAGAGATTTGTCTATGTGATAATGAATGGGAGGGAAAAATTGTACATGGCACTCCTGGCATTAAGATGCGATCCTGCTGTGAACCCCTGAGCCTGGGCATGCTCCCCTACAGTGTATGTGGGTGGTACAAAGTCTTAGAAATAAACCATATTTGGGGTGTTTTTGTTAAGAAATAAATCCTTAGAATAGAAGTACTAGTATAGTACACTGAGTAACAGCCTGATCTTACTATTGTAACCCTCATACTTCTGCACCTATTTGTGAGTTTTAAATCACAACTAAAATTAGTTTAAGGTTTGCAAACCATAATGGCAAAATGCAGGAAGCTTGAGTTCCTTCCAGGCTCTGGAGAGAGTGTGCGCTCAGGCAACACAGATTTTTCTGCTTCTTCTCCCCTCACCTCATGTACAACCTTTGCTGCATTATTTTCTGCAACATGTCCACCACCCTAATCTTGTCTTTCCCACCCCTGGCTCCTCATACCAGTTCTGTACTCCTCAGGCTTCTCATCACAGTCCTAGTCTTCTCTATTTTGCACAGCAAGTCTTAGCTTCACACCTCTAAACTCCTTGCCCTCAGTTCCCTGCACAAATCTATATCCTTGTCCAGCCATCCCTATTTACCCTTCACCTATACCCTGTCCCGCAACCTCATTTTGGCCTTCTGTCCATCCTAGTCACCAAAATTTCCATCATTATCTCCTTCTCTGCTCCCCACTCCATCTCTGGATTCCCCACTCCTAGTCTCTTGCCTCTTTGCTGAGCCACTGCAAGGTTTTTCCTCCCACACTCAGGGTAATCACCACATCTTTCTCCCCTGACCCACGTCTTTTTTGCCACCCTATCTGTTCTTAGTTCCAGATTCCTTGTCTTGCCTGCTTCTCGTCCGATCTCACATCTTCCTCCACCTACTAGATATCAGTTCACATCACTGCCTTCCCCTCTTCCAGCCAGAGCACCTTCCTCCGCCCCTGCCCCTCCCATTCCCATTTAATTGGTTAACTGGATAAACTTATATTTAATTGGTTAACTAATTAAATGAGATTTTATATCCCTAGTCTATATTTGCACCAGTTTAACTCAATATGGATAATTACCGTAACATTTAACTTGTTACCTCTGATACATATATCACTTTCAAATATTATAAAAGGTGTTGTTTGAAAAATTTTATTGTTTATGTATCATGAAGAACTTTATTTTGGATACTATGATCCAAAATTTTACTGTCACTTTTATCAAGCTCCATAATCAGATTAAGGTACTTAGCAAATGTTTTCCCATCAATTGCAAATATTTCCCCTCAAAAGAGAGTAACACTAATTCAGTGAGAAATGATTCTCCTGGTTACTGTGCGATCTTGCGAAATACTGGAGGAGTGTGGAGCTCAGCCCTGGACAGCATCCAAGACAAGGATACCATTTACATGTAACAATAATAATAAATTCGTGTCATATAACTTTGAGTCTTTCGTTCAACTTATCACAACAGGCCATACCATCTTTTATAAAAGACAGATTACGACACTTGGAAAGATGTTAAGAATAAAAAAGTGCTACATATTCGGTGTTACCATCCTCATACATCAGTAACTACTAGCTTTGATAATCAGGGATGCAATCCCATCCTCTGAACTTGTGACTGGATGACAGAAGATCAATCACACAATAAATTCCCCTGTTTAGTTCATTCTCTCTGAAGCATCTGGCATCTGTCACTGTCGGAAAACAGGATACTGGGTTAGGTGGACCACTGCTCTGACCTAAGATAGCCATTCTTAGGTTCTCATGTTTTTATTTGGCTTTTGCTTTGGGGCTCTTAAGAGTACACTATGGTCACATTTTCAAGCTTTTTCTGACACCTTCAGTGATAGGAACTATTTTTATATGAAGGCTGAGATTTCCACATACCCACTTTTCTTCAGGAGCTGGGGTTCTAAGGAGTGCATCAACAGAATGAAACACGATAAAAGTCTCAACAGTTGGCAAGTCTGCATATTATTGCAGTGTCCTTACAGAAAGACTATTCGAATGCCTCCACATGACACTCTCCTCACAGCAACCCAGAATTGTATGCCACTGTGTTAGCTTCTGTGCCTCAGAGAGTTAGCACTTGTCTGTCTGCCTCATCAGCTAACTCCAAGACTGCCAGTCTAAACCTTGTCTTGGAGGTAAAAATCTGTAACCTCTAGTACACTAAAGATGTCTCTCTGCAGTGTCCAGTCCCTCTCAACGGGAAACTCACAGAAATTAAATTTGCTACCTCTAGAGGCAGTATACCTCTCGGACTCCTTAGCTGAAGACTCACACTTCACTGCATGGCACTGAGAGTTTTGGATTAAAACAAAAATAAGTTTATTAATAAACTAATCTAAGTGATACTAAGAACTATAAAGAAAGACAGATCAAATAAAAAAAATAAAACATGATTTTAGTGAGTCAAATTTAACACCTTACAATCCTAGGCTATGTCTAACCTACATTCCTTTTTCGAAAGAGGAATGTAAAGGAGGCAAATCGAAAGTGCAAATGAAGTGCGGATTTAAATATCCCGCACTTCATTTGCATATTTGAATCCAAACGCTTTTTCAAAAAAGGGTTTTTCGAAAGTGAAAGTGGTCTAGACACGGTTCTTTTGGGGGAAAAAAAAACCCTTTTTCGAAAGAACCTGTACTCCTTAGAAAAGTCGGTAGTGTAGACATAGCCTAAGAGGCTACATCAGATATTGCTTATTATTTATTCAGGATAAGGTGAGTAGTCAAAGAATCTGGCTAAAGACGCTGGCTGGGGAGCCCTCCTCCACTGAGTACATTAGAAATTTGATCACCCTTTTAAAATACTGATCCTCTTTTTGACACTTCCACTGTGTGTGTACTTTGTGTGAAAGCTATTCTATTACAAGGACATACCATAATCTTACACAAAACCTCAATATATTGTTTTAATTCACACATGAACACCATCCTTGCAAGGCTAATCCCCACTCTGGCACTTCAAGTGCAGAAGGTCGGGGCCAACAAGAGATTTTAAAATACCCTGCTACTAAAGGCTTCTGGTTAAAAACTCCCCGAAGTCACAGATTCTCTGACTTGGGTTGGTCACTGCCACTACACAAAAGCAATAACAACCCCTTTGAAAACCCAGGAAGGCACTCGGGAATTTCTTCCTGTGAGATATCCCCAAACTCTTTAACACTCCCTCAGGAGAGAGGTTGAAGTGGGTTTTGCCCACAAAGCTTATATTTTATTTTTTTATATATAAAGAGAGAGACAGAAAGACAGACAGTCTCTAAGGCAGGCACTTGCCGCAGGCTGCCATCTGGGGAGAGAGGGCAATTGGGGGGCTGCAGGAGAGCTTCCACCCCCAGAAGCCTGCAGAGCCAGCCTAGTCCTCCCCATGGGGGCTCGTACCCCATTCCTCCCTCACCTTCCACTTACCCTTCCCTAGCCCCCCTTCCTGATGTACAAAATAAAGATAACGTTTCTTCCAACATTGACTCTGTCTTTATTGAACAAAACTGGGGGAGACTGGGAAAAGGAGGTGGGAGAGGGGAAGAGAAGAGCTGGGAGAGGGGAGGGCAACTAACATGAATCAGGGGTTGGGAACAGGTCCCAGATGAAGAGAGGCTACAGAGACTGGGACTGTTCAGCTTAGAAAAGAGGAGATGGAGTGGGGACAGGATAGAGGTCTCTAAAAGCAGGGGTTGGGTGGAGAGGGTGCATACAGAAAAGTTCTTCATTAGTTCCCATAAAGAAGGACTAGAGGACACCAAAGGAAAGGAATGGGTAGCAGGCTTCAAACTAGTAACAGAAAGGTGTTCTTGACAAAGCAAATAGTTAACCTGTGGAACTCCTTGCTGCAGGAGGCTGTGAAGGCTACAACTAGAACAGAGTTGAAAGGGAAGTGAGATCAAGTCATGGAGGTTGGGTCCATGGAGTAGTCTTAGCCAGGGGGTAGGAGTGGTGTCCCTGCCCAAAGTTTGTGGAAGGCTGGAGAGGGATGGCACGAAACAAATGGCTTGGTCACTGTCTTCGGTCCATCCCCCTCAGGGTCCCTAGGGTTGGCCGCTGTCGGCAGACAGGCTACTGGGCTAGATGGACCTTTGGTCTGACCCAATACGGCCATTGTAAGCTCAGGGCTCAGGGTCGGGGGTCTCAGTGGACCCCCTTGATTTTCATGCACACCTGCTCCTGGGTGGCCAGGCTGGCAGCTCTCCTGCCCTAGACGGCCACTTTCCCGTCCACGATGTCTGCACTAGCCCAGGAAGGTGCCCGCCTCTTGCAGTCCCGGGCAAGCTCCCGGGAGCCGCCAGCCTGGTCCCGGGAAGAGGGGGTGGGCTGGGGGACATCGGGTGGGTGGCTCTGTGCCGTGCCAGGTGCAGAGTCTGCTGGCTGGGTGCTGGCAGGCTTGCACCTGGCACGGGCACCGTAGCCAGCCCGTGCCCCTTTAAGGGGTCCGGGGCCGGGAGGGGGGCATACGAGTTTCCCTGGTGTTGGCCAGAGTGGCCACCAGGGAAACCTGGGGAGGGCTAGCCTCCCACTAGTTCGAATTAAGGGGCTACACACCCCTTAATTCGAACTAGCTAGTTCGAACTAGGCTTAATCCTCGTAAAATGAGGTTTTCCTAGTTCGAACTAAGTGCTCCGCTAGTTCGATTTAAATTCGAACTAGCGGATCGCTAGTGTAGCGCCTATGAATGTTAGTTCGAACTAACGTCCGTTAGTTCGAACTAACATTGTAGTGTAGACATACCCTCCAGGAGAACCAGGGCCTGTGATCTGCAAGCTTCTCTTAATTGTCTTAAGAAGACCTCGTCTACCACATCCACCTGATCTGGTGGTCTATAGCAGACACCAACCAGAACACATTATCCTGGTTTCTCCTGCCTCTAAACTTAACCCATAGACTCTCCACAGGCTTTTCTCCCTCTATATACTGGAGCTCTGAGCAAACATACTGCTCTTACATACAATGCAACTCCTCCTCCTTTTCTCCCTCGCCTGTTCTTCCTGAACAATTTATACCCTTCCAGATGTGGTAGAGGTCATATATTTAGAGGTTAGTAAGGTATTTGATACAGTCTTGCCATAGTTTATTAATGAGGAGTTTATGCAATACAACCTAGATGGGGTTACTGTAAGATGGGTGAATAATTAATTGGATAACCATCCCCAGACAGTAGTTTTCAATGGTTCACAGTCAGACATAATCAGTGAGATTCTGCAGGGGTCCTTTCTGGGTCCAGTTCTGTTCAATATCTTCGTCAATGATTTAGATAAATGGCAGATAGAACACTGATGAAGTATGCAGATGATACCCAGCTGGGAGGAGTTGCTAGTGTTTTAGCAGATAGGATTCAAATACAAATAATCTGGACAAACTGGAGATATGGTCTGATGGAATTAGGATGAAATTTAACGAGGATAAATGCACAATAGTCCACTTAGAATAACAGAATACGAGAACTGGAAGGGATCTCAAGATGTCATCAAGTCCAGTCCCCTGTACTCACGGCAGGACCGAGGACCATCTAGACCATGGGTAAGCAATCATTTTTGATGGGGAGCCACTTCAAGAATTTGGAAAGTGGTCAATTGCCACACTCTTCCATGATATTAACGGAGGAGGTATGGGATCTGGGAGGGAGTTTGGGTGAGGTAGGTGGTTGTGACCTGGGGCAGGAGGCTTGGGTTATGACATGGGTCAGAGGACTAGGAGGCAGGAGTTACGGCCATGACCTAGGACAAGAAGAGCTTGTGACCTGGGGTAGGGGACTAGGGTGCAATAGGGGATGTAGTGATCTGGGTTGTGATCTGTAGCAGGGGATTGCTGTGTAGGATTTGGGAGGGGATATGGGTGCAAGAGGGGGCAGAAGATTTGGGTTATGTGGACCGGGGGCACAGAGGGTTGGGGTGCCAGAAACAGGCTTTGGCTTGGAGATTTACCTGCTTGATTCTTGGCCAGCAGCTTTCTTAGGTAGACTCCCTGCCAGCTTCATCCCAGCACTGGTGGCAGGGGCCATGTGGTCTTCGAATAGCTACAGGCCTAAGGGGAGAGGCGGTGCTTCACAAGCTGCCTGTTGACAACAGGCAGCTCCTATTGACTGGAAACTGGCCAATGGGATTGTGCTGGGAGTGTGGGCAGTGCATGAAGCCTCTGCCCTCTCCCTTGGGCTCACAGCTGTTCAAACAGGGCCCTGAAGCAGATGCTTTTCTCAGCGGTGTATGGGAGGCAGGCCTGAGGCTCCCTGCTGTGTCCACGGGCCTGATCCAGTGGTCTGGCAGGCCAGATTCAGCCCATGGGCCGTATTTTGCCAAGCCCTGATCAAGAACATCCCTGATGGATGCTAAGACATTTTTCCTAATGTCCAACCTAAACCTCCCTTGCCACAATTTAAGCCCATTGCTTCTTCTCCTATTATCATAGGTTAAGGAAAATAATTTCTCCCTCCTCCTTGTAACAACCTTGTAGGTACTTGAAAGCTGCAATCATGTTTCAGTCTTCTCTTTTCCAGATTAAACAAACAGATTTCTTTCAATCTTCCTTCATAAGGTCATGGTTTCTAGACCTTTAATCACTTAGGAAGGAACAATCAGTTTCACATACATGACCTCTCAAGCTTCTGTTCAGTCCTAGGATTCTGTAATTCTACTTTTCAAATGATGCCTCAATCAGGCATATTTTGTACAAAGGACTACTGCTGGAGATTGACACATGGGAATACAGAGGTGCATTAAGTCACAGTAAAGGTTTCCTCTAAGCAGAGCAGACAGGTAGCCACGCGGCTGCCACATAAATCCTGCACAGGGGCTCGGGCTCCCGCACAGAGTGGCTGGGTTGAAGGATCGCTTGCTTCTCTCCCCGGCCTTGGTGACTCCTTGACAAGGCTGGAGGAGCATATTCCCCTTCTGCACGCTGACAATCCAGGCCCAGCAAGATGCTGCCATGGCCGGGAACAGAGGCATGCTCCTCTGGCTCCACCAACAGGGCTTGATTAATAAAGGGGCTGTAGGCTGTAAAGCCCCTATGTTCTGGGCCAGCCCTCCCTGATGCAGGGAAGCAGCTCCTCATGCTGCCATTCCTTCCCCCCGATCTGGAGCCACATTACCACAAGTGCTAGGAAGCTGTGGCCCCGCAGCTCCCATTGACTGGGAATTGTGGCCAATGGCACTTGTAGGAGATGGTGCCTATAGGTGAGCATGGGGCAACACAGAGTCACTCGTTTCTCCACACACACACCAAATAGGAGCTGCCCCAAATAAGTGCCCAGTACCCCAATCCCCTGACCCAGCTCTGAGCCCCATCTAGCACCCTGGCTCCCTCCTTGACCTGACACTCCAACCCTCAGCCACCTCCTAAAATCTAATTCCTGCCCAGATCCCACACTCCCATTGCAACCTCATGCCCTGAACCTGCTCACACTCTCCAAACCTCTTGTCCCCATTCCCGGCACAGACTGTCTATGTGCAGAATGAATTTTGTTATGTGCACCAATATGGTGGTGATGCATCACACATTATCTCCATATTTGGTGTACATAACAGAACTCATTTTGGATATGGACATAAAAATTAAAGGGATACTAGTCATCTGACAATTTATTCCCACATTAGTTTTAAGATGTATCCTAGATATCCAGCTACCTCATTCCTATATGGTCTCTGGGAAAGAAACTTCACACACAACAGAATGTACATGTAACTCCTTTCTGTCCTGGTACAAATCTTTGTTTGTTTCAGTCACTCACCAACTTTTTGTTGTAGCCCTTTTGAAAACTTCTAGTTAAAATAAGAGAAATCTGACTGCCAGTTGAGCAGCTTGAGAAAGTTTACGTGCAGGAAGGCTGGCTATTCAATTTAATATTCCATCTAAAAATTAGCCTAATATACACTTTAAATAAAAAGGAGAAAGAAGAGTCAAGAACATCTTCTTGCATGTTAATAATTGTGGGAGGTTATGGCTGTAACGTTGCCAGACAGCAGGGTTAAGCAATCATGACTAACAAATCAATTCACAGTTTACACTATTCAAAGTATGGCGCCGGAGGGTGGGTGGGAGGTAATTATAATGTCCTGCATCTAATGATCTCAAAGCATTCATGGGCATTAAAATATATAACCTCACATCATCTGAGAGAAAAGAAAGTAACAGCCCTATTTTCAAGAAAGAAAACTTGGGAATTGATACTGCTCCCATTGAAAGTCAGAGGGAAACCCAACACTGACTTCCGTTGACCCAAATAGATAAATGGCACAGTCTTGAAACATACTTGAAACATGCAAGTTTGAGCACCTTCAACTCCCATTGTCTTAATGAAAAGTAGAGGTGTTTAGCACCTCTCTGAACAAGGCCCTACTGTAAGCACTTTGTCTAAGATCACACACAAAAAATCGGTGTCTGGGTCAGTGCCTG
The DNA here is from genome assembly GCF_052426305.1 of Pelodiscus sinensis. Lineage (NCBI taxonomy): Eukaryota > Metazoa > Chordata > Testudines > Trionychidae > Pelodiscus > Pelodiscus sinensis. The sequence goes on along the minus strand of NC_143052.1, from coordinate 23,343,458 downwards.
AACCCAGGTGCCCTGGTTCCCAAGTCTTGGCTTTAAACTAGAAAATCATCCTGAGCTTAGTTTTGTTTATAGCTGATAAATAGTGTAAACTGCATACACATGAGTCATGATAACAAATACTGTAGAGGAATTGGCTACAAGTTTTCCAGTTCCATTTCAGATCTTTAAAAGAGTTAATAAATCTTGCTGTATGTTATCTTGTGCCTATGGATTCATCTCCAAAGAACTGATACTCTATTTCAGTGTATATGGCTCTTTGACTGTCCTTTTTCTTCACAAGATATATTAAGAGCAGGGAAAAAAGTTGATGACATTCCAAGCCTTACCATACTGATATTTTCCCCATTTTGGGGCTACTTGAAATAGTTTGCCCTTTGTGTCTCAATCCACCAGAAGCTGAGTGAGAACGCCTCAAAAGATGTGTCCCATTGTGCCTTTCAGCCTAGTCATTAAATACAAAAATCACACAGAGGAAGAATCTACATCAGGTACATGCTTCTGGCAACAGCAAATGCCTCAGGCGCATCTGAGACATGGAAAAGAAGTGTGCCAACACTGAGTAAATTACAGAGAAAACAAATATCAAAAAGCAACAGAGAATCAGCTTCAGCAAAGAAGTTGTTACTCTCAGTTATCAGCACCAGTCTTGGAGGCATATATTTTAAGATCCCAAATAATCTCCTTGACTTACATGGGAATTCGAGCGGGCCATTACTATATAGCACTTTTGAGCTATTCCCAAGGTTGGTTCTGTCTTGAGGCTTCTTGGACACTTGTCTATGATAGTCACTTTCTTAGTCTGCCTCTTCCACATTCAAAGCAAAAAAGGCACTTGGAGGTCACAGTTCTTAGGGCCACATACAAGGCTCTGTGTATAAGACAGTAAAGGGGAAGGCACCACACAAGTGACCTAATGTGATGAGGAGTCTCCTCATGCAGATACACCCAAGCTTCTCCACAGCTGACTCAATATACAGCTGTCATCAGAGAGTGACTACAGAATGGTAGTCTCTTTAAACTGTTCCCTGCCTTTTGTCACACTAGTCTTTCCACCCTCACCCAAGCATGTCCTTCTCTGTTCCCAGAAGGCTGCTGGCCAAAGACTTATGAAGGACATGATCCTGCAAAGCACAAGTGCTATATGCATAAATACAACGTGAAATGAAATAATACCAATGAGAAAGGCAGGAAGCACAGGGAAACTGGATCATGTATTAGTCAGAATGCCACTGTGAGGCTCCATTACTCCTGCCTAATGGTAGGAATAAGGCTTAAAAGGCAAACACCAAGCTCCATGCTCTCTTTGCATGCCAAGGGTCACACTTTAGCCCATGTCTTCCCAGACCCATTTTCTGCCTACATCCTGCCTCCCATGTAAGCCACATATTAAGAGATGCTTTCCCTTCAAAATATCAAATATCCCTATTTCAAATCTGGGATGCAACCCACTGCAATCTCACCACCTACCCTGCAACCTTGGATGCTTCACAATGCCTTGCTGCTATAGCTCTCAAACTGGGTTCCCCACAAGTAGTAGCTACAAACCAGCCACATTCTGGCTTCCTCCAGCTTTGATTATTGCTTACAGGATGACTCCAACTCTCCCAGCCCTGGATTCTCCCCCAAAAAACATGTTCTGCCCTGTTTTGCCGTCTTCTGAACATTTCTGATATTAGAGGTCTGCTGCCCCCATACAGGATCAATGTATATACAAAAACTTCCTAACTGTCAGGGTGGTTAAATACTGATATAACTTGCCTAGGGATGTTGTGGAATCTCTATCTCTCGAGATATTTACGAGCACGTTAGATAGACATATGTCAAGGATGGTCTAGATGGTCCTGCCATGAGGGCAGGGGATTCAACTCAATGATGTCTCAAGATCCCTTCTAGTTCTAGTGTTCTATGATTCTACATTAGTTGCTAAATCTTAAACTAGACTTGGTTCAAAGTAATAGTCTTGCCCTACATTTTCAGCAACATTGCTGTCCAAATTTCAGGTCTGCAGTGCTCTTCACAAAGCCAAAATGGCTGGCTCCATTGTCTCCGTAGGTGATCCAGATAGGAAGAGATGACCTCTGATGTTTTTGCCCCTTAGTTGTATAGTCCAGTAACAGTAATGAAGGAGATGGGGAGTTGGGGGGGGAGGGAGGGTAAAGGTGGCTCCATTCTCCCCTGCCATATATGCTGAAATGTAGATTTGCTTTATCTCCCCCTTCATGTTTCTAGGACCCTGTTTACTGCAACTATGTAAACTGAGGTAAACATTCCTTTGTTTAATCACTCCTGCCTAGATAGGGCTGCAGAGTTTTAACATGTGCCATCAACACCTTACAGGAAGAGTTCATAACTTTATATGCGATGGCAAAATGTAGGTAACACTGTACTGTTGACAAGTATGTTAGTTTTCAAATGATACCTTACAAAGCATTTTTTGTACAAAGATTACAATAGCGTATAGGATCTGACTATCGGGGTGTGACTGGTCACAATCCCCCACAAGACATTTTACTAAAAAATTAGTTTCCCTTGTGAGACCTGAGAGAATTTAGTCCCAGAGCTAACTGGCCAGATAAGTTCCTTAAAAAGATCACACGTTTGTGTCATCCCAAACCAAAATGAAGAAAAAACACCACACCCATCCACTATAGCCTGTTATCTATGACATTAGTTAGCAACATCAATATGAACACATTAAAAGCCCAGGCCACCCTCTTGACCTCCACTTCAGTTAAGGCCAAATTAACTCATCACTGGGGCGATTTTCTTCTGGACCCCTCTACTGGCCAACTGAACTACAGCCTTCCCTTCCATGGATATCTTTTAACATTAACCCTTTCCTCTCCAGGTCAGTCAGGCTCCTACTGCAGACATCAACCTATTAATCCTTATGACCACCTCGCCGGAGCTCCCCCAACTGGTCTCACGGCAGCTCTCCATTAGAGCCATTCCATAGAATGGCTCAGGGTGACCACCCCAGCTGCATGCTTTGGGGGGCCCTGTAGCAGCACCTCAACTGTGCTAGGGATGGGAGGGGCCCAGATGATTACAGGGGCCTGGCACGGTGGCAGCAGGAGTCACTCCCCTCCCACGTTCACCATGAAGATGGAAGCTGGAGCAGCCCAGCAGCCTGCCCTGTCCCACAATGCTGCCCTCCCAACCAGTTGTGCTCAGCTTCTGAGCGGTGACGGAAAGCACCCCCAACCTCAGGGTGCTCCATTTTCTGCTGCCGTGGAGAAGTGGGCACAGCAGGCCAGGAAGGCAGGCTGCTCCAGATCCCACTGCCCACATGGTGAGTTAAGGGGGTGGGCAAATATCTGCCAGCTGGGCTCAAGACAGTGCACTATATATAGCAATAGGCTGCTAGTGCTGGAGCAGCAATTTGGGCTGTCGAGCCCATATAACATCCTGGGTTCAACTTGGTTGGCTAGCCCAAATCTCTGCTAGAACTTCAACAGCCACACAGATATTTTTAGTGCACTGAGTCCAGCGAGTCTGTCCATGTGCGTTGAGATCTTAATTCCCAGGTGCAGTGTAGACATACCCTAAGACAGTGGTTTTCAACCTGTGGTTTGTAGTCCCAGCGGGTATCCATGGTTCACACTTCCATTTGAATTATTTTAGGGGTCTGAAATAAAAAACCACTGCCCTAAGAGTTTTCATTGATTTCAGTAAGGTTTGACTCAAGTCTTAAATTGATGTTGCAGTCAGGGTAGATTAACACAGAGATTAACACAGAGAGATTATTGCAAATATGTGAATTAACACATATTGACCATGAGGCAAGACAGAGCCACTCTTTTTGTATGTGTGTACAAGGCTGTCTCTTAGTTGTTGGCCAGCCAGGATTAGATATAGTAAGTCCATCTCTCTAACTGCCACAGTCTATTATAATATGAAAGTTCTGGCAGTGAAAAAAAAAACCAAGTCAATATAAGGTGAAAAAGAAATATTGGGCCCACATCTTGACAGCTACTAAAAGTCAGTGAAGGAGCTCAGAATTATACAGGATTGGGTCCACACTTTCCTGCCTTCTATATTTAAATCTAGGAAGCATTAGCACAAATAGAAAGGAATGAAGACTGCAAAATTAAGAGAGCAAGGTTATCTTGGAATTAAAAAAATCCAGATGGCCCTAAAATCTGTACAGCCAGCAAAAACACATACTGTACAACTCTGGATGGCAGATACAAGGCTGACTGGTGGCACATTGCTGTGACTCCAGACAGAGGAAGAAAGTGACAATTATGATACCACCAAAGTCTCTTTAAATATTGTAATTAAGGCAGGATGACTGAAAAATAAGCTCCAGTAGCTCCTTGGAAACTTGTAGTTAAGGAAGGCAGAAAGGCAAATATAAGTACTGCAACATGTTTTGAAGTTTGCCCTTTGTTAATTACTATATTTTAGTTTTAAAAAGGCAATAAAGAATGTATCTCAGAAATTCACTAATGTGAATGTTTCCCTGTCAATATATGACTCTTTCATGCTCTTTAATAAGCATTACATGCAATTTATTTGAATGTCTAAGTTGCACAAAGCAGTTTGACTCTACCATCACTATTCCATATACATATACTATTTCATATTAAGTGCTTCCTGTTTTTTTTAATTACCAGAAATGCACAGAAACATTTAATTCCCCTGACATCCTAAAAGCACATGCTAATGAAATGAAACAGCTGGGAATTCAATGGCTGTAGCAGGGACTCAAAAACTTAATAGCATCCTCCTACCACATTAAGACCGCATTCTGATACCATGATAAATGAGCAGAGGAGCAACAATTCACCAGGTTATCAACAGTTTGTGGAGTCCACTGAATTAGACAATTAACTTGACTGCTGTGACTGGGAAAGGCAAGTGTTTTCTTTGTAAAGATGTGAGCAAATTTTCCAGAACCAGCCAATGGGATTGTACTGGGAAGGGGAGCTAGCTCATGAAGCAGGGACAGCTCATGAAGCCTCCTCCCTTTCCGCCCCCCTCCCCCGGGGCTCAAAGTGGTGAAAGAGAAACTGCCTGGTAACTGCTTTTCTAACCTGGGTGTCAGTGGGGCAAGGTAAGCAGGGAGCCTACCTGAGGGTCTCACTGCGTTTGCAGGTTGGATACGGTGGCTTGGCAGGCCAGATCTATCTCGCAGGCCATATTTTGCCCGGCACTGCGTTAACTGATAAGCATCAACTTATCAGTTCCAGGTGCAGTTAAATTCTTATGCCAGTGTGTGCTGGCTCCCAGCTGCTGGCCCTGCTCCTGGGAGCCATTGCGTTGTTATATACACTGCTAGGATTGCCAGATGGTTTAGCCAAAAATACCGAACACCCCCTCCCCCAAAAAATTCTGTTGAGTAAAAAAAAAAAAAGGGGGGGTGGGAGACCAAAGCTGCTGAGCAAAAAAAAAAAAAAAGGAGGAGTAACGGTAGTTCGGACTAGGAAGCCTAGTCCGAACTACCTAGTTCGTGCCGCGTGTAGCCGCGCGGCACGGGGTTCGAACGAGCAGGGATTTAAAAATGGCGGCGCCCAGTTTATTCAAATGAAGCCCAGGAAATTCAAATCCCGGGCTTCATTTGCAAGTGTGGTATGCCTACATTACCCTCCTAGTTCGAACTAGGAAGGTAGTGTAGACATACCCTCAGAGACAAACCCTAATACACCAGCAAAATACTCAACAGACATTACCTACTCAACTGGGCATTCTGCAGTGGGGGCAGAAGTGAAAATAGAGCAGTGTGCCTTGGTGTGTAGCTCCAGTAAGAAAGGGACTCAGCACCCGGAGAGGATCAGCTGTTGGCAGCCAATTAGCTACTGCATGAGAAACTTCAATAGCAGTTTTCTGGCACTACAACGAATCAACTCTCCCCATCTGGTGAATCAGCTCTTTCCCAAAGGGAAAGTTGGAGTTGGGAGAGAGAGGTTGGGCAGGCCAGCAGCTTCTTAGCTAGCCTCAGAAGGCTGGGACTGCGGGAAGTTGAGTGGGCAGCTAAGCTGATTGGCTGTCTGGCACCCATCTTTAGCATGAAGACTACAAAACCACAACTTCCCTCTACCATAACACCCATTCTGAACCTCACAAGTCAACTCAGTAACTTACACATTCTATCACAGTATCTCCACAGGCTCGCTGGATTATAATTTAACGCATTAAGAACCACATGACATTAAAACAAACTTCTGAACATAGTCTCCCTTGAGCTTCCACACACCAAAGCCTCTGCCCTGAGGCCCCCCACAAACCCCAACCCCTTACCCTAACTCCTGAACCACCACATGCCCCCACACCCTGCTGTGAGTCCCTCTCAGCCAGAGACCCCTCTACTCTACCGCACACTTAAATTTCTTAAGGGTAATGTCAGATCACAGAACCCCAAAACCTCCGCCTTAACCCTCCCCGATAGCGGTTACATTATGACAGTACCTATAGGAAATTTCAGTTACTTTCATCCCTGAGGGAGGGAGGGAAGGGAAGAGTTGTAATCAATAAATTTAAATTCTTCTGAAGGACAGGCTGGATTTTTCTAGCACAAAAGAACTGGGCTCTGTCTACATTGGTGCAATCTTGTGCAAAAGCGGCCACTTTTACTCAAAAACTTGTTGCCTGTCTACACTGGCTGTGAGTTCTTGTGCAAGAACACTGATGTTCTAATGTATGAAATCAGTGCTTTTTGCGCAAGAACTCTGATGCTCTTGCTCAGGAATTTCTTGCACAAGAAAGCCCGATGGTTAAAATGGCCATCAGAGCTTTCTTACACAAGATAGCATCTACACTGGCATGGATGCTCTTGCGCAAAAGCACATCTCTTGCACAAATGCACATAGACGCTCTCTTCTGGAATAGTTTTTGCACAAGAACTCTTCCGCAAAAGAGTAGCCCTGGAGTATAAGAAGGGGAAACAAATGCTCCTGAACACACCACTGCTCTCCACCACCTTACATATCTCTACTCCTCA